>NW_016807975.1:2815846-2821204 GCF_001698545.2 Rhinopithecus bieti | reverse complement strand
AAAGAGTTTAAAATTCTTTAAAACTTTTAGTGTCAGAACCTAGAATTACCAATTTGAATTGATAGAATTTAAAAACTTGTTTTTAATGCATCAGTGTATGTTATTGTATGTGTGTGTGAATGCATACATTTTAACAGTGTTACAGAAATATAATTCATGAATCATACAATTCACTCATTTAAAGTGCACAATTCAACAGTTTTTAGTATATTTCCAGAGTTGTGCAATCATCACCACCATCTAGTTCCAATATATTTTCATCACCCCAAAAATAAACTTCATGCCCATTAGTGATCTCTGTTCATTCCTCCTTTCCCCCAGCTCTTGGTAACCACTAATCTACTTTCTGTCTCAATGGATTTGCCTATTCTGGATGTTACATACGAAAGGGATCATGTAATAAGTGGTCTTCTGTGACTGATTTTTTTCAACATAACATAATATTTTAAAGGTTCATCCAAGTTGCAGCTTATTTCAGAACTTTAATTTGAACTAAGCCTATTGGAGCAATGTATTTTAGAATGACTAAGTAAATTGAAGGATGAGGATAAAATTTTCAAGAAATTATCACTGTCAGCTGGAATTACCATGCTATTACGATTTTGTAGATAAAATTGTGATCCATGCACACAAGTACTTAATCTATTTGCCAAAATAGTTTGTTTGCTACTTATATTGCTTAAATCATTTTGTTAAATATCTATCTGTATACTATATCTACCTGTAGCAAATATCTATGTCTATTTCTCCATTATCTATATCCAACTGTGACTCCTAACACTGCACTTGGAAAATAATGTTGCTTCATAAATACTAAATAAATGAGTGAACGAATGTATACAAAAATGGAGTCAACTCTAAAGTTACCCAGTGTCAGTTTCTACTAGATTTTACATTAGACAGAGACGTAAGCCAAAGAGTTTCTTGGAATATGTACTCAATGATAAACTATATTAATGAGTTAAAAACATAATCACCAACATTAGGGAAATAAAGTTTTAATTAAATAGTTTATAGACCAAAGGTACCTAAAATCATGTATGGCCAGTGAACAAAATTGACAGAATTTGCCAATCAAAGAGTCGAAACAGATAAGAATATATATAAAATTACCTAAACACACCAGCAACTATACTAATGTCTACTTTTAAGAATGACCTGTGAGAAAATCAATTTGTCTTGATGAATACTATGGGAAGAACTAGAATTTTCACAGCCAGGCTCCTGTACCTGGATGGCCATTACATTTTTCCATTTTCACACTCTAAGGGAATGGAGAAGGGAAAGCCAACTGTGTGAAATAACGGAACCACTGGGAGGTCAGCGAAATACAATTCAGACAAAGCAAACAGCCTTCCAAATAGTTCCAAGCATCTTCTCAAGCAGACATCTACTATAACAATGATGCTATCAAAGTTGAATAAAGGCTGATGTATGTTTTTAAGAAATCAGAAGTCACTAAAAAATGAAAGTCTTGACAGACAGCCCTGCTAGTTTCAAGTATTCTGCAATTTTACCCAGATGTATTTTTGGTTTTCTAAGCAGTGCTTGTACTGAAA
This sequence comes from Rhinopithecus bieti, assembly GCF_001698545.2. NCBI lineage: Eukaryota > Metazoa > Chordata > Mammalia > Primates > Cercopithecidae > Rhinopithecus > Rhinopithecus bieti. Next base: position 2,819,645 of record NW_016807975.1, on the reverse strand, counting down.
TGTCAGATGGGCTAGAGAATATTTCATGTTAGCTTTGTGGATGATTCGGCTGCCTTTTGTTATTTACTTGCAGAGCAAAAGCTGAGAGCTGCAGTTAAGCTTAAAGGCAACATTAATTTGCATGTAGAGTCAGTGATCTTTGTCAAAAGTGCTTTTCAAATCCAATTTACCAATAAAAGTACCAAGAAACAGTGAAGGAATATTACATTGCATAACTACCTCCTTGGCAGAATGGTTATTAGTTGAGAACTATTAAAATGTAATTCTTTAAGATAACCTGGATTTTAATGTCTACTTTCAGATTAGTTATTAATACTTCAGAATTATCCAAATTTAGAGAATATAAATCCATAAGTTTAACATTATTTATTTNATGAAGATTAATTCAAGATGGATTAGAGACTTAAATGTTAGACCTAATACCATTATTTTTTAAAGTAGTAAATATGAATAGATTCAAAATATTAAGAATATTAAATTCTTTATTATAATAGTTATCCCTTGAACAAATCAGGTTTGAACCGTGCAGGCTCACTCTTTCTTCTCTTTTCTTCCTTTTTCTTTCTTTTATTTATTTATTTTTTTGATACAGGATCTTGCTCTGTCACCCAGGCTGGAATGCAGTGGCATGATCTCAGCTCATCACAACCTCCACCTCCCGGGTTCAAGTGGTTTTCCTGTCTCAGCTGAGTAGCTGGGATTACAGGGGCACACCATCACACCCGGGCCAAGCTCTCTTATATGCAGATTTTCTTCTGCCTCTGCTCAGAGCCCTGAGACAAAAGGACCAACCTCTTCTCTTCCTCTTCCTCCTCAGCCTTCTCAATATAAATACAAGGAGGAGGATGACCTTTATGATGATTCATTTCAGCTTAATAAGTAGTAAATGTATTTTCTCTTCCTTTTGATTTTCTGAATATTTTCTTTTTTTCTAGCTTCATAAAAGTAGAATAAAGAATGGAATATAAAATATAATAAGAATAGAGTATAAAATACAATAATATACAAAATATGTGTTGACTATTTATGCTATTAGTGTAAGGCTTCCAGTCAACAGTAGTTGACTTAGTAGTTAAGTACGAAAACTTAGTAGTTAAGTTTTTGGAGAGTCAAGCCACATGCGAATTTTCAACTGCACGAAGATCTGCATCCCTGATTCGCAAATTGTCACCTATATTTTAATTTGTAAATGGCTAATTTTAAACATAAAGATTCAAATGTAAAGTGAAAATTGTAACTGGATAAACTGCATCTATATACCTTCCTGAAAACTTAAGATATAATCACTATAAAAGACAGGAAGGTATTAATAGATTTATATCGATTCTATTATATCATAATTATCTCATAATTTATATCTCACAATCTATATCTCAGGAATATCTGAATGTGAACACTAATGAATGTTTCATAATTCATACCTCATAATGTCACAATATCAATATTTTGTAATTTCATCAAGGAATTATATATTTTTAATTAATCCTAAATAAAATGTTAATTTTGTAGTTTCTGCATAATTCAATTCATAAAATTATCGGTCACCTCCTGTGTGCCTAGGTACTTCTAAATGTAGTGCTCAAAATGACTAAGATATGGTACTTGTGCTTAATAAGTTCCTAGTCTAGCATGAAAGATAGACACAGTAATAAATTATTCTACTGTATGATAAATGTAAAGTTTATCAACATGAAGTTGTACAAGAAACAAGATATTTCCCAGAAAATAGAATAATTAGTAATAATTAATAGAAAATAGTAATAATTAATAATGCAGGGGTGTTGCCCGGGGAAATTTTTCTGGAAGAAGCTTTATCTGAACTGAGGCTTAAAATGGTCACAGCCGGTTTGCCAGCCAGGTAAGGAGGGAAGGATAGAAGATATTCCAGGCAATGGCTCTTCCATGTTCACAGGCAAGAAATATGAAATATTACAATATGATCTGGGATCCAGAGAATTACGGCCACTGCTATCTGAACTTTATCATTGTAAATAAAAAAGAAAATCTTTTTTATTTTGACTACAGTCATTAATTTGACACGTTTCAAAACAGTCTGGGCTAGAATGCCACTAGAATTATATCTTATAAAAATATATAGATTTTCTTTATTGGATTTTTTTGACATATGAATAAATATATTTTTTTACTGTGGTTCCAAACAAGACTGTAGGAGTGTAGCTACATTATTTTAAACCTGTAGTTTAATAAGCAACAAACGAAGAAATAGACTAATGGGATTACATCAAACTAAGAAGCTTTTGAAAAACAAAGAACAGAGTGAAGAGACAACCTACAGAACAGGAGAAAATATTTGCAAACTATGTATTTGGTGAGGGGTTAATATCCAAAGTATGTAAGAAACTCAACTCAATAGCAAGACAAATAACTTGATTAAAATATGGGCAAAGGACATGAATAGACATTCCTCAAAAGAAGACATACAGATGGTCCCCAAGTATACAAAAATATTCAACATCACTAATCATCAGAGAAATGCAAATCAAAACCACGATAAGCTATCACCACCTGCCGGTTATAATGACTTTTGTCAAAAAGATGAAAGATCACAAGTGTTGGTGAAGATGTGGAGAAAAGGGAAATATTCTCACCACAGAAACGATAACTATGTGTGGTAATGCATATGTTAATTAGCTAGATTTAGACATTCTACAATGTATCTATACTTCAATACACCACATTGTACACAGTAAATACATAGAATTTTATCTGTGACTGTAAAAACTAAAATAAACCGGTAGCTTTGAATGCAAGGTACATTATGCCTTTTAAATCCTCGTTTTATTGCTTAACAGCTTCATGACCATGGGTAAGTCATTAACCTCTAGGCATCTGTGAACTAAATACGACAGTCACAGTTTTGACCTGTCCATATTCCTTCTAAAGGAAACTATCTGCTCACAGTGCCTGTGACATTTAGGTGGACTTTTTAAAAAAATTCTACTATATGACATTTCAATTTCATTCATCTGTCACCTCCCCTTCTCTTCAGGAAAGACTCCAATTATTCCTGTGAAATATGGATGGTAAGGACAGTACATACCTGCGTAATTTACCTTAGACATAAATAAATAATTGCACAGTCTTTTCTCTTTTCTCAAATAGAATTAAGACATTTCTTTTGATTTTCATATCAAAATTTATGTAATGATTCTTAGAGGAATCTTGTAATTGAAGACTATGGACTTTGGAGGCTTCAGAGATGAAAATTAAACTATAGCCTCATTACTATCTACCTTTGTGGTGTGGACAAATTACTTCACTTCTGAGCCTCGCTTTTTGATTCTGTAAAATGAACAATAGTACTGACTTTTAATTTTGCTCCCATATATTGAGTATTTGCTATGCGCACATCACTTTGCTAAGAATTTCATTATCATGATCTGTTTCAGTACTCAAAACAGCATTTTGACGTATTTTCAATGCCATTTGCTAAGGAGGAAACTGAGACTCAGAGAAGCTAAGTAATTTGACTGTCACTTGGCTAGTGAGTGAATATGAACCCTAGTGAAGCTGATTCTAAATCTTGATTCCTAACCACTATACTCTACTGCCTCCGTATTTTTCAAGATTGTGGTGAAGAGTGAAAGAAATAATGTATATAATGAATTATGATCTTCCTGGCAAAGCATCAGTACCTGACAAATGTTGTAATAGTTCCCTTTTCCTACTTCATTCTTTACTGCTCTTTTATTTAAGGGACCTAAAGAGTGGAAATGTATTCATAAGCAATGTATTTCACTATTAAAATCATATAACAGCAAGAGATTTTAATGGACCA
>NW_016807975.1:2787896-2815128 GCF_001698545.2 Rhinopithecus bieti | reverse complement strand
AAAGAAAGTCTTTAAAGATTTCAAAAATTAATTTTCTTTCTGCCAAATTTTTGATGAGCTGCTAGACTGATTTTCTGGAACATATCAGTGACTTTACTATTCTCTCAGAGGACTTGACTGCTGCTTGGAGACACCCACAGACATTGGTAAGGCTAAGTTTTGTGGCTGCTGCCAGATTCTTGGGGGGAAAAAAAGAGCATTGCTATGTGAGATGCATTTAGTATAAAATAGTTATGAAAGAAGAAGAAAAGAATGTGTTGCTTTACTGACAGTTCGACTTTTCAGATTTTAAGCTTCTGTAGTAACTAAAAAGAAATGAAATGTTAAAGCCCAGCAACCTATGTGAATTAGCCATCTTTATATTCCTTTTAGATAAAAATAGCACTATGTCCATGTAATAAAACATGCTTAACCCTTATTGTGGTGTGAGGGATTGCTGTATTTCTCATTTGACTCAGATGTGCAGTCACATATTAAATGAAGGAGCCACCATATTTTTTTGTTACTTGTGAGCATGCAGTATAATATGAGTTATAACAGAGAATGACTTCTTCTCTTTGTTCTACCAGGGTTCATCAAGTCCATGGTTTAGCTGTAACTAAGATCAAAGTTTGGACATAAAAGTATATTTAAATATGCCACCAAAGCAGTTTTTCTTAAATAACATATTAGAAATCTCAGTAGCACAGGGAAGCTTGTAAGGTGACTTTGGACAATGGTTTTATGTAGTTTTGCCCATGCCTGGTAGTGAAATACGGGTGGATAAATTGGCTAAGCTAGACTTACACCCTTTATACACCTCTTGCTGCCAAAGCCTTAGCCAGTGAGAGCAAATATTATATAGCAAGGCCGACTGAAGCTGCAGAGACTTACATTTTTGTTCCACGTAAGTAACACCTACAAGTTAAATTAAATGTAATCATATCATCCTGTTTAACATCTGTATAGGAAATAGAAGACAGGGGAAATTCTTATGGTGTGTGCAGTTTGAATTATTTGAAAACATAGCTTCTCTAAAGAAAACCAGGCAATCCGGTTTTCTCCAAGAAGACTTTGGTGTCTGTCCAGTAGCCTGCAGGGATGTGTTAGTATTAGCTTTGGACTTTGGGTAGTGTGCAACTTAATATAATGGTTTGGCTAATGCTGTGGTAATTAAAATATATTGCTGAGAAACTGATATTTTCTTAAGAATGGTAGAGGACTAAGATATGCAACATTTATTGTTTTTTAACTATGTGCTAGGCACTGGACTAAGCCCACCTAGAATTTGGATTATTTCTCTGTGAGAAACACTACTGTGTAAGGTAGCATAAAATAGAATTTTCTTTGTGCATCTCATTTAATGCTTGCTAAAAACCCAAAGAGGTAAGTATTATTTCAACCGAACAGGTGAGCTTAATGATTTAAAGTATACATTCGTGGTCACATGGGTAATCATAGTTGATGCAGGCTTCTAGTTCTGGGGCTAGTTTCTAAAATAACTATACTTTCTGATTAAGAGTAGCCTCAGAATTTTGCAAGAACAGAAGTGTCTACATATTTCTTAAAATAGATTCTTGGATTTAAGCTTAGTACTTCTCATAGTACAGGGCATTATCATGTCTTACTAAATAAATACTAGTGTTGTCTATTTTTGTCACCCATTCCTCTCCAGGGGAGAAACATTTCTTAATATATCTACTCAGAGTTTGTCATTCATCGGATTACAATTAATCATCGGTAAGATTATGCTTATCTTGCAAGCATAAAGACCCATGCTCCCTTCTCTTTTTAAAACTCTTAGTTTTAGACACTGAGGCCAAGATAGTCAATTTTGTTGCCACTTCTGCTTGAATTCCATGTAGGAGAATTGATCAACTCAGTTAGGGATACTATTAAAGTTTGGTTGCTGCTTCTATGTAGTAATTCCTGAGAATGTGCTTCATAATTTATGTAGGAAGGGAGGTGGTGTTAAAAGGTGAGGATAGGAGCCCGGAGTGGTGGCTCGCACCTGTAATCCCAGCACGTTAGGAGGACGAGGCGTGCAGATCACCTGAGGCAGGGAGTTCGAGACAAGCCTGTCCAACATGGAGAAACCCCATTTCTACTAAAAATACAAAATTAGCCAGGCGTGGTGGTGCATGCCTGTAATTCCAGCTACTTGGGAGGCCGAGGCAGGAGAATTACTTGAACATGGGAGGCAGATGTTGCGGTGAGCCAAGATTGCCGTGCCATTGCACTCCAGCCTGGACAACAAGAGCAAAACTCCTTCTCAAAAAATAAAATAAAATAAAAGGTGAGGATAGGAAATGTAAGAGGCTCTGATGAGACCCTGAGACCAAAGCTTGTGTTCTAAATCAAATTCAGTGCAGTTGGGTTATTAATTGCTTGCGTAAGTGTTAGGGGTTAATAAATGGTAGCTTGCTTTAAATTCTCTTTGGTTCCTTGTGTAAGGGTTCCTTAGAAATTCTGTGTGGAAATAGGAGTGGTTTGGTTTAGCATTGAATTAGAATATCTAGGAGTTCATGGAAGTGATGTTTTCCAAATGCTGTCACAACCTTTTGCACAATGATTCTGACTTTTTGTTTGGTACTTGAAACATATTCTTAAAATTTGTCATTTATCCTTTTAAACTTTCTTGAGAGTAACTTCTACTATAGAGTAATTTTATTTATAATGGTAGTCAAATGTGGTAGTCTTATTCTATATTACTTGATTTTGGTAATATGTTAAGGAAGGACTTTCCCATTGTAAAACTTAAAATTATACTTCTTTTTTTTAGTCTTTTTTTTCCCTTTAAAAAACATTTAAATCATTGATCCACATGAAATTTCCTTTTGTGTGGTATATGGTGGGAACCTAATAATTATTAATGTCTCCTCCACCCAAATATTTAGGCATTTGCTCCAACATTATTGATTACTTTTACTAGTTTTGAAATTCTAATGGTAATAAATCTACTATTTGCCCTTTACATGCTTATCTACAACCCTAATACACTCCAGTATGATTTGTGTGATTTAAAATCATATTACTTTGTAGAAAAATGTACAAAATGTGAATATCCTCTTTTGAAGCCATCATAATACTAATGTTTGATGAATAATTGAGCATATTTATCTTTTCTCTATGATTCTTAAATGTGAATGCCTTTTACAGTCACACTGACCACTGCAGCCTTTTTAATTAGAGATATTCTAAGAGATGAAATAAGGGAGCTTCCCTGTGAACTTAGGGAAGAAGTACCCCAACGCTGCCTTCACAGAACACAGAAAAGCTGAAGTCACAGTTTTTTGAAAAAAAAAAAAAAAAATTGACCTCTGTCTTATCGAGTTTTAATAATAGAAACATGTCATTGATTCAAGGAATGTCAATGCTGGCGAGAACCATGATTATACCTCTAAATCAACCTGGCATTTGATATATGAGCAAACTAAGGCCTGGTGAGGCAAAAATGTAGAGATATGCCTAAAATTCAGATAAGCCTTACTAATAAACATAGTGGTATCAGCAATTATTGTAATATGCCCAATATTGTGGGTTCCATGTTAGATATGACTTAAATTCTTTAACCACAATATTATTTTTATTTTTTTTTAATTGAGGAAACTGAAGTTCAGAAGACTCAGGTAACTTACTCATATACATAGAAGCTGAGATCTACACTCAGATTGGTCCAATCCCAAGTTAGAGCTAATTCTTCGGTTTGCTAATTTCCCTCGGTTTTCTTTTACATCTACGCTCAGTGACAAAGGATAGCAAGCTAAATATGATAATTGAAGAAATGCCTTCTACTAAGAATATCTATATTCACTGACTGCCAATCCTATCAATTAAGCTTTGTATTTCTGCAATGCTGCAGGAAACTCATAGAGAAGGGTTATTTCCTGAGTGACTATTTCTGTTGAACAAAGATGGAGTTATGGATGAAAGATTTCTGCAATGATTTTGAAGGCATTTTTATACAAACTTTTATACTTACCTATAATTAGGACTGTCTTGACGACTTTCCCATATACTCTAAGTTAGTAAACCGTGTCAGGATACATTCGTTTTCTGCAAGGTAGACATCATCCTTTATAATTTAATAAAATAGAAATATTTTATAGTAAGAACTTCATTTAAAGTAACAGTTTGAAATGTGCTGGGTATAGCTTCTGGACTCGCTTAATTTATAGATAGCCTATTTCAGTTTTCTAGCTTGCACCCTCATGGTTCAGGTAAATTAAATAGCTTTAAAATTGAAAAGAAGGAAGGGGGCCTGTTTACCAGGGAAAATGGGAAAAGGTAGAAATAGCCCCAATTGCTTCCACCCTAATTTGACCCTTCATGTCCCAAAGGCATATGATGTGGCTGGAGAGGAGGTGATGTTAACTGTCTTTGTCAAACTTATGCTGCTTCTGGGTCCTCATATTATGTTGCTTGGTTTGATTTTATTAAGGCAGTGGAGGGGCATTAGGTTGCATCTCGAATCATCATCTGGACAAGAAAACTGTACGCCGTGGCCACTCTCCTTTCGTTGCTCTCGCTTATTCTCCTGCTAGATGCTCTCCATCCAAGTAGGGCTAGAATTTCACTGCTCTCTTCCCCAAGGTTATTATATCAGAAACAGCAAGTGAGGTGGAGCGGCTTGATGTTATGTCTCAACCTATGGATTTAATATTTGGAAATTTTATAAATTAAAAACATGCCTTTGGCTAGCTTACAATAACTAGTAAAAAGTTATTACTATTACATTATTAGTAATATTACAAATACATTAATCAGGTAAAATATATGCATAATTATTATTCAAGTCCTGTACAAAATCTTAGTTTGTATTTCGATTTTTTAAAGAAAAGACATATTATTTGAATATTAATGAAAAACAATATATTTTAAAATGTCCAATACTTTACTCTTTATTATAATTTAAACATTCACAAGCAGACCTTTAAGAAACAACTCCAAAATGAAAGACATATTTCCATGCAGGAGGGACTAATGCCTTTTATTGGGAGAGGATGGTGCTTCAGAAAAACCATGCAAATCCAGTGGGCATCTCAACAAGAAGGTGAAACGATGGTACTATCCTATGCTACATGAAAAATTGAAATGAGAAATGTTGTGTCATTTGTGGCAAACTGTTCTCAATACTTGGCTTTTCAGACAAATACAAAACACAGCCCGGAGCCAACACATTTCATCATTTAGATTTCATTATAAAAATGACAAAAACTTACTGGCTTGGAAATATTAAAGGCAACAAGATGGGATATAGGATTCTGTGAATAGTTGTCAAATCTAGAGAAATTTCAAGCAAGATAGGAGAAGAGGTGGCAAATAAGAAATTTCTGAGGCTCTTAAAAATAAAGTCTTTACAAAGCTGTTTCCCAAGTGGTTCTCTCTGGGGTGAAACCTATTCTACATTTGGAACATCTTCCCACTTACCTCATGAGGTCATGCAATTACTACACTTTAAGCCATGCTTGCTGCCCTAATAATGGCAGTTAGACAGGGTTCAGTTGCTAAGGAACATTTAGCGCCCAAAATGACAATGCTCATAAATTTACAGTTTGTTTCCAAAAAAGATACAATATAGCAACATTATTAAAATAAGGATATGCGTGACAGCCACAGGCTATTTCCCAGCAAGGGGTCCAGGAAGGCCAGATGTAAACTCCAATTGCTCTTCCTCTGTAAGGTCGGTATCAGGAACACATTTTCCCTTAGATCAGGAAGCAGACCTGAGCACAAAACACCTTGAAATCAGGGAGCCCAAAATAATGTCTCGCCCAGAGTTTCTTACAGCCACTTGGTCAAGTGCTTAATCAGCTTGTTACTTGTTACTTAACCAGCTCTGACATCAAAGTACTGTTTCTCTCCACCCTGATCCCCAGGGGTTTCACCAAGATCAGGTTTAAATCATCAGTCTATAACCAATAAACAATGCTGACAAAATAGTATTAATGACACTGAAACTCCATAAACTCATGGTTAAAAAGCAATACAATTTTATTTTATTTTATTTATTTTTTATTTTTTTTTTGAGATGGAGTCTCGCTTTGTGGCCCAGGCTGGAGTGCAGTTGTGCGATCTCGGCTTACTGCAAGCTCCGCCTCCCGAGTTCAGGCCTTTCTCCTGCCTCAGTCTCCCGAGTAGCTGGGACTACAGGCGCCCCCCACCACGCCTGGCTTATTTTTTGTATTTTTAGTAGAGACGGGGTTTCACCGTGTTAGCTAGGATGGTCTCGATCTCCTGACCTCATGATCCACCCACCTCGGCCTCCCAAAGTGCTGGGATTACAGGTGTGAGCCACCGCAGCCAGCCAAAAAGCAATACTCTTAATCGGTATGTTTCACGGCCAAAGATCAGTGCCTTGCAGGTGCTTTGCTGACACAGTCCTGGTGAATTCCAGACTTCGCTGGAGTTAATCCTCATTGCATACTTGTAAATAGCTATAGACTTACTGGTCCACAAAACTGTTCAGAAGATGTTGATTTTTTGCCAGATAATTAGAATATTATTTTTTGAGTAGATATATATAGTGATGCTTTAGGATGTCTAATATGCTGATTGTATAAAACAACAATTGTTTTAAGAGTTGTGTTGTGAAAAGAGCATTATTTTCATCTTTTACTTTTACCTAATGGTAAATTAAGTGTCATGGTTCTTCCAGAAAATGGTCTCATTTAAATGCTGTGAAATGTTTACAGTATTATTCTCTAGGAGGCTTATACTCTTTCAGACAGTACATAGTGGAATCTTGAGACCGTAAGTGAAGGTGAATGAATGTATGACTAGTTTGTTCATTTGGGTACTGGTGTATGAATTGTCCCAGTTATAAATTTATTGCCTCTTAGCTCCAAATCTACCCTTCCTTGCCCTGTTTGTGATAGTGGAACATTTCTTCCTTGTCAGCTGGCATGGCGCTAACCTTGTCACTAAAGGGCTCTAGAGGGACTTAGAAAGAGGAAGGGGCTTCTCTTCCCGCATCTTGTGTGCTGTGCTGCTTCTTGCTTGTGTGGGTCTAGGGTGGCATGTAGGACATACAGTGGACCTCATTTTTGATGAATTCAGCAGATCGTTTTGGTTCTATTAGTTTCATAAATACTACCCATGGCTTTCTAGAAGCAAGTTCAGTGGCTTGCCAGCTGCTGGTTGAATTCATGTGGGCATCACAGCTGTCATCTACAGGGCAAATTCCAAGGGCATTCCATCCACCTTCCTGGAGCTTTCCCAATGATGGCCTTTTGTTGAGTTTCCTGTGAGCAGCTCTCGGGTAGCTCCCTGGTAAGGCTAGTTAGTGCCTGACCTAGCTGGAAGTTCAACAGCAACCCTAGTGTATAGTTCTGTGGTAAATTTTGTGGGCACCCCAGCAGGTGAGTTTCTGTTTTTATCCTTAACCTGATAACTTTGGACAAACTCTGGCCCAGGAAAACCCAGAAATCTCTGTCATCCAATGGGCTGCAATATTGCCTTCTCCAAAGAAGTCTGAATCCCCACCCTGGGAAGGAAGCCCCTCCCTCCACTTCTAAGTTTGTTCCTTCCTTGGGTATACAACCTAGAATATTTGGGGGTTTTCTTTTATCCCTTCTTAGTTAATTTATTATACAAAGTTAATAATTATTTATATTAAATCTTCCCTGTTCAAATTACTTTGTGATGTTTAGTGCACGAATGTATCCACAACTGACACATGGACATAAAGAGGGAAACAACAGACACTGGAGCCTGCCAGAGAGTGAAGGGTGGGAGGAGGGAGAGGGGCAGAAAAAATTACTATTGGGTACTAGGTTTAGTGCCTGAGTGATGAAACCCTGGTGACATAAGTTTACCTATATAACAAATGAGCAGGAGTGCACATTTGTTAAACTAACCTAAACCTAAAATAAAAATTTAGAAAAGATTTCCATTTGGTTCTTTTTTCAAAATAACAAACAAAAGAAATAAAGAAAAAATACTGAATATGACTGCTAGTAGCTTGGGAGATTTTATTGTTCTCATGAGGAAAAGGAGTTCCATTAAAACTGGCCGTGAGATACTTACGTTAAACTCATCTCAAAGAGACATATGTATGTATATGTTCAGAGATTGTCTTCTATGTTCTGTTTGTGAAGCCTTAAAATTCTTTAAATCTTAAAGTCCCTCATAAGAGTTTTAGTAGACATTTAACTTCCAGGAATATGAAGTCTGGCTTATCTTTTATTTCCACATCACTAGATCAGGTACGTATCAAAATTATAGAGAACTTTAACATAATCTAGAGGAAAGGTGAGCAGCCTTATAAGAAAATAAAGGAAACCAGATTATCACTGGTAATCCAGTTTGAAAAGGAAACAGGTGGCTAGAACATTACTTAGTACAAATTAATGGAGATTGAAAACTTTTTCCTGAATAGCAATAGAAGATAAAATTTTAATAAGATCAGTTTGACAGTTTTGGTCCAATTGATGAGTCCCCCTTCAAAGTTCCGTGCACCTATAATGAAATGTAATTATGAGAAAGGAAGAAATAGATACAAATACTTGATCATTGTTCCAAACAGTCAGAAAAGAAGCAATAGCCTGAAAGTATGAGACTGACTGATACCTAATAGCCTCTCTGGTGAGGATAGCCATTATAGTGATGCTTCATCACTATGATTATAGTAATACTTCTTTCTGCAGGTGAAACATATATTCTTTACCTAGAAGTTCTCTGTGACTTACACTACAGAACAGTGTAAGTAACACTCAGGCTGCAGCCTCTGGCAACCAGAAGGGCAGGATTCTCAGGCCAAAACTATGCAGAAATAATTACTGCTAATTATTGGAACATTAAAGTGTAGTTCTGATGCATCATTAGGGTTTTCCCCAGAGCCTAATTTTACTCATTTTTTTTTTCTCTTTAGAGAAAGGGCAATCAGGGAGTGAACCATCAGCAAACCATTAAGTACATGTAGTCCCCAAAGAATCTGGACTGGAGCAGAGGAAAAAGATCTTGTTTTGTACTCCTCACAAAATGAGACATCTATTTTTAGGATAGTTTGCTTCCCTCCTTTCTTCCTCTTTTATTCCTTCCTTCATTTCACAGACTGAGATGAAATGCCATCTTTCTCTTCTCTGAGGAATCTTGGACCTTGGATTTTACCATTCCCCAGTTCTATGATTATTTGATAGTTATGCTTTTCTTTACTGCCTTCATTATTTTCACATTGCCTAGTGTTAAAACGTTCATATTTATCCTTATATGGGCTCCATATTTAAGAAAATAGTTTCTTCGATCTTGCAATTTCCTTTCTTGTCTTCCATGAGTAGAATTTTCCAACAAGGAGGCTACATCCATTGTTTCCACATTCACGCTCAATTTTCTGCCTTCCTCAACCATTATCATAATGAAACTTCCTCTTTCAGGTTTTCCAGTGGTAACTTTCTTGGTAATTCAGTGGCCACTTTACTTATTTTTTTCAGTTTGGTTGGCTTTATTAGCTAAGGAAACCAAGATTCAGAAAGGCAAAAGTACCCAAGTAATACAGGAAATAAATGATAAAGACAGGAATTAAATTCAGGAATCTCTAGGCTAGAATACCTTTCCTTACTCTCCTATCATATCTCAGTATGTGATCTTTCTATTTCGCACTTTTCCTGTTGCTTCTTTCTGCTGTCTCTAAATATAAAGAGTTGATGAATTCTCAATTCTTAGCTCTCTACGCTTCATGGTTGTAACCAACGTTTATTGAGTGCTGACTATAAACAGGTTTATGTACTATACCATGTGATATGGTTTGGCTGTGTTACCACCCAAATCTCATCTTGAATTGTAGCTCCCATCATCCCCACGTGTCAAGGGAGGGACCCAGTGGGAGGTAATTAAATCATGAAGGCAAGTTTTTTCCTTGCTGTTCTTGTGTTAGTGAATAAGCCTCCTGACAACTGATGGTTTTATAAAAGGGCATTTCTCCTGCACATGCTTTCTTGCCTGCCACCATGTAAGATGTGCCTTTGCTCTTTCTTCGCCTTTGCCATGATTGTGAGGCCTCCCCAGTCATGTGGAACTGTGAGTCCATTAAACCTCTTTTACATTATAAATTACCCAGTTGTGGGTATTTCTTTGTAGCAGTATGAAAATGGACTAATACACCATGTTATTTCATTAAATTTCTTCAACAATCTAATGGAATATTTTTTTCCCAGTTGTACAGGTGAGCAAGTTAAGGCTAAAGAAATTAAAGGACAACTTAAAGTTATCCCAAAGTCCTTTCTTAAATGCTTGTTTATTGGATTTAATTTAATGTTTGTGATTATAAAGTAGTTTGTGTTCTTTGTGACAAGGAAAACAGTCCAAGATTCCCAAGTTAATGGCCTGGTGTGTTTTCTTTCCATATCTTCCTCCATGCAAGCAAACATATACATGCATATACCCACATATTTAGGATGCTTATATTTAATTTTATAGAAATACGTTTAACAATGTTGAATACAGTGCCCTGTAACTTCCCTACCAAACTTAAAAATAAATTACACACTTCATTTCCGATCAATTGTCTTAACTCTTTCTGTTTTTTAATAGTTGGGTATTAGTTCACAATGTGACTATCAAAAATTTATCTCCATTAGCATTCAAGTAGTTTCTAGATTTTTCTACTTCAAGCTGCTGTCAATAACCTTATTAAACATAAATTTAGCATTTATGTATAATAAATTTATATGTATGTATAAATTTATGTATTTTTAAAGGATGTACTTCTAAAATACAGATTACTGGGATACTTCTTTGTGGCTACATGTCTTCTCAAAAAATTTGTGACTACACATAATTTTATTACTAAAGTATGAAAATATCTGTTTCGTTGTGTTCCTGCTGATACTGGATGTTATTCTTTTGATTTTTGCCTAGACTGTGTGAAAATTGGCACATCATGCTTGCTTTAATTTTCTTTTGACTATATTCCTGATATTAATGATTTGTGTGTTCTCTCTTTTATCTTTGTCAGTCTTGCTAGAAAATCATCAAATGTATTTTTGTGAGAACCAGTTTTAAAATAAATTTTCTCTATTCCCTGTTTTAGTTAATGTTCTGATCTTTATTATCTCCTTTCTTCTTCCTGCTTTGAGTTTATCTTCTCTTATTTTTCCAGTTTTTTTCATGAGAACAGTGTTGTAATATCATTTTTCTAGTTTCTTGAGGCAAAAACTTAGATTATTGATTTGAGAGCTTTCTTCTTTTCTGATGTAAGCGTTTAGTACTATAAATTTCCCTTAGCACTGTTTTGACTGTGTCCCATAGATTTTGATATGTTATCTTTTCATTTTTATTCAGTTCTATGTTTTTAAAATTTTTTCTTTGAGGTGTTCTCTTTGATCCACTGATTATTTGGTAGTGTGTTGTTTAATCCTCAAGTGTTTGGAGATGTTTTAGTTGCTCTTTTGTTATTGCTTTTCAGTCGTATTCATGATGATCAGAGAACATACTTGGTGTGATTTTAATTCTTTTAAATGTACTGAGACTTGTTTTATGACTCAAGATACGGGCTATTTTGGTGAATGTTTCATCAGTGGTTGAAAAAAGCGTGTATACTACTCTTGTTGGTTGGAATGTTCTATGTATATTTTATTCTACTGGTTGATTTATGTTGGTTAGTTTTATATATTTGTTGATTTTATATGTTGCTCTATTAATTGCTAGTTCTACTAATTTTTGAGTAGGGGTGTGAAGATTCCATACCATGATTATTAATTTTTCTATTTCTTGTCTCGGCTTTATCCATTTTAGCTTCATATATGTTGTAGCTCTGCTGATTGGTATGTAACCTTCAGAACCGTTATGTACTATTGGAGATTTCTGCCTCTGGTTGTGTAATGTCTTTCTTTGTCTCTAGTAATATTTCTGTTCTGAAGCCTACTTTATCTGATACTACTATAAATACGCCTTTTATTTTTTATTTGGTATTAATGTTTACATGTTTTTATTCCTTTACTTTTATCCAACCTATATCATTGTCTTTGAAGAGTTTCACGTAGGTCTTATATTGCTGGAACATATTCTTTGTTTTTTAATCCTATTTGTCAGTCTCAATATTTTAGTCCCTTTTTATTTAAAGTATTTATTATGAGAGGACTTATGTCTGCTATTTGTGATATCTTCACTTCTGTTTCAGGTTTCTCTGTTTATGTTTTATTTCATTCCTGTAGGTAATTAAACAATTTTTTGAATTCCATCATAATTTATTCGTAATATTCTTTACAAATAAATATTCTTTAGTACTGAGGTAGGAGGCAGGTGGGACCTGATCCAGACCAGACTGAAGACTGGCCAAAACCAGGAAGAGACACCAAAAGCACTTCTCCATAAGCCATGTCCACCAGCGCCATGATATTTTACCATTGCCATAGCAACCTCCAGAAGTTACTGCCCCTTGGCACAGCTACATGTGGAAGTTAATGCCCATTTCTAGTTATTCTGAATGACCCATCCCTTAGTTAGCATGATATTAAAAGTGGATATCAATATGACTACGAAGCTGCTCTAGGCTGCTGCTCTCAGCATACTGCCTGTGGCGTAGCCCTGCTCTGCAGGAGCAGTCACGGAACTCTAACACTGCCACCCCCTCAACAAAGCTGTTTTTTCCTCCCACCAGCTTGTTGAATTCCTTCCCAGGCAAAGCCAAGAATTTGTCCTGCATCAGTGGCAAGGCAGCCAGGAGGGAAGAGGAGATGGCAAGAGAGACAGCAAGAGACAGAGAGAAAGATGGTGAGGCAGCTATTGATGCTACTGCAATCGAAATTAGCAGAGCAGCTAATGCTGTAGAGCTGTAATGCCATTTTGGCTCCTGCAAATGAGTGAGTGTCCCCCACTGTCCACAGTCCCATGATATTGGGAGAGCCAAAGAATAAGACCTCTGGCCCCAAAGTACATCTTGTCACCTCTTCCCTGAGTCCTTTCTCCTCTGATTCCATTGTATTGCTCTGCCAGCCGTTTTATTTTTAGGCCTAAAATATGCGTTTTGTTTGTAGCTGCTGTTTTTGTTGTTGTTTTTGTTCCTCTGAGATGGAGTCTTGATCTGTGATCCAGGCTGGAGTGCGGTGGCGCAGTCTCGGCTCACTACAATTTCCAGCTTCTGGGTTTAAGTGGTTCTCATGCCTTAGTCTCCCTAGTAGCTGGAACTACAGGCCCACACCACCATGCCTGCCTAATTTTTTGTGTTTTTAGTAGAGATGGGGTTTCAACATGTGAGCCAGCCTAGGCTCAAACTCCTGACCTCAGGTGATCTGCCCGCCTTGGCCTCCCAAACTGCTGGGATTACAGGTATGAGCCACGGTGCCTGGCCTGTTTGTCACTTTTTTTTTTTTTTTTTTTTTTTTTTGCTTTGACTTTCTGTTAACTGTATTAGGCCAACCGTTTAAGGCAGGACACGTGATCGTGAGAGGTCCACTTTTGTATTGACTCTGGGATGCCAGAGTCACATTGTTCTGTGACTCCAACTTGGCCTTGGGTTCACTGTTGGCTGGCCCCCAGGTTCCCTGGGGTTTTATTACTTGGTGAGGGGATCCTTGTTTGTTGATACAAGGATACTCTGGATTTTTTGGCATTGGTACTGTTGGCTACCTCTCAGATGCTCTGGGGTTTTCGGCACTGACATTCCTTCTAAGATTGTGAGTTATAGCCTGCAATCTTGGTCTCATGTTTTCTGCCCTGAAGTTAGAAGTTATTATTTTTCTTTTCTTTTCCTTTTTTTTTTTTTTTTTTTGTTTCTTTGAGATGGAATCTTGCTCTGTCACCAAGGCTGGAGTGCAGTGGCATGATCTTGGCTCATTGCAAGCTCCGCCTCTTGGGTTCACGCCATTCTCCCACCTCAGCCTCCCAAGTAGCTGGGACTACAGGCACCCACCACCATGTCTGGCTAATTTTTTTGTATTTTTAGTAGAGATGGGGTTTCACCATGTTAACCAGGATGGTCTCCATCTCCTGACCTCGTGATCTGCCCGTCTTGGCCTCCCAGAGTGCCGGGATTACAGGTGTGAGCCGCGGCGCTCGCCAGAAGTTCTTATTTTTCTGACAGCCACGTGTGGGCCTCTTCCCATGTGTTGTCTTCCTTTCTGCCTTGCTCAAGCCCATCTTAGTCAAAGGGACCAGGAATGTCAAACACTGGCCTGATTGATGAACAACTACCTGGTGGTAGAAGAGCAGCTTCCTGAACATCTGTTGTGTGTTTCTGCCGCTAGGTAAGTTCTCTGGTGAGTTAGGGTCTCTGAGGTCTCCCCTTGGGCAGAACTTCTCACCCCTTTCCTTCATGCTTTTCACAATCACCTTCTGTTTACCTCTTCTCTGCCCACATTAAGATGCTTTCCTCTTCCTTTGTGGAATTCAGGCTCACTATCCATTCATTGGCCATAGTCCCCTTTCATAATTCCTTGCTATTTATATTTTCCTTTGCAGAAAGTGAGAATTTAAAAAGGGAAAAGTAACTAGGCATTCACTAGACTTAGGCTAGCTCAAACCTTCCTGTAGATGCCCTTATTAGACATGGGAACAATAGCGAACATCCTGAAGGACTCACCACTAGGGTGTCTTTTAGGCAATTGGAGAAAATTCAAAGTAGACAGTATGAAGAAGAAAACACTCATTTTCTGTTGCAACACTATTGGGTCCAATACAAATTGGTGAACCAACAGATTTGGCCTGGATGTGGTTGTTTATCTTATAATGTTACTTTACAATTAGGCTTGTTCTATAAAAAGGAAGGAAAACAGGGAGATATTCCTGATATGTAAGGCCCTTTTATGACCCTCTACCAGGATACTGACCTCAGGGACAGTTGTAGAATGTGTCTGGCTCATGGTACTCCTAGGCACCAAAAAACTGTGCCAGATATCCTAGATGACCCCTCCTAGCTGCTACCCGTAGAAGGCCTACACCCCCTTCAGAGCCTCCTTAGTCCCCTGGTTCTGAGTAGGGCCCTGTCAGTTTTATAGTGCAAGATTCCACCCCAAGGTCACCAGGCATCCCTCCCCTTTATCCAACAAACTCTAGCCTACATCCCTCACTGCCAAAAGAAGCAAGCCCAACCAGTGCCACTAGGAGTAAGGTCCCATATCAGCCCCCAAAATCAAACCTGTATCCATTGTGGGAGGTAACTGACAGAGATGGAGGAACAACCAGAGTAGATATATGCCTTTTTCCATGTCTAATTTGACTTTATGCAAGAGAAAGTTTGGCTGCTTTATGGAGGCTCCAGGGAAGTTTGTAGAGGAATTTGTTAAGTTGACCATGTCTTTTGATTTAAATTGGCATGACATGCAAATATTATTACACTTGCTGTACCAAACAAGTTATAGCAAGCGGATAATAATATACAAGGAAGAACAAAGGATTCTAGGAGCTGCTCGTGACCATGCAGATGGAGTGGCTGCTCATGATCAAGGCCACACCATTTATTGTGTAGAAGGAAATACAGTTCCATATCCAGACACTCAATGAGATTATTAGAGGAGTTCCAAAGATCTTGAACACAGAAATCATATGCTAATTTGTTTAACAGAAGGTATGAAAAAATGTGCAGTTAAGCCAGTTAATTATGACAAGGTGAGATAAATAGCTCAGAGGAAAGATGAAAATCCCACTCTATTCCAGGTCTGCTTGGTTGAGGCCCTTGGAAAATATTCTGATCCAGACCCAGACTCCCCAGAAGGGTGAGCTCTCCTGGGTGTGCATTTTATTACTCTGTCTCCCCTGATGTTAGAAGGCAGTTATAAAAGCAGCAATGAGACCTCAAATCTCCATGAGCCAACTCTTAAACATGAACTTTGGGGTTTATAACAACAGAGAAAGCACAAAAATAGAGGTGAAAACCAAAAGAATTGGCCAAAAAGCACAATTGCTAGCAGCTGCTTTAAGCCCCCTGCCGCCTCAGGGTTACCCATCCTGAGAAAATGCAGTAAGATCAGCATCTGTGATGCCCAGACGAGAATTCATGACTTGCCAGCCCTTAGGACAAAATTAGTATGTCTTCTATAAACAAGAGGGCCACTGGAAGAATTCCCTCAGGCTTAGAAGGGAGTCTGAACCACCCAGATCCATGATGGCCAAGAGAATAGAGGACTCATGGGGCCTGAGATTCTCTACAGTTTCCACTGGACACTGTACCATCTCCAGAGGGCCCTTGGGCAGCCTTTGATGTGGCAGGCAAAAATACTGAGTTCTTATTCAATATGAGTGCAAGCTACTCTGTTCTGACCCATTTCTTAGGGCTACTGTCTTCCTGCTCTTGTACCATAATAAGGATTGATGACCAGACAAAAGTGAGGAGATTCACTCACCCTCTTGGTATACCGTCAGGTACCATATGTTTTCCAAGAGATTTTTGCTTATGCCTGAGTACCTTATCCCTTTACTGGGAAGATACTTAACTTTCTCAATTACAGGCTGCAGTTCAATTTGGAGAGCCTCATGAGAAGGCAACAGGCCAGAAGGGAACATTTCTCCTAGCTCTAAGTACAGGCCTTATCACAAATAAGGAAAAGTGGCCAGGCACAGTGGCTCTCGTGGCTATAATTCTAGCACTTTAGGAAATTGAGATAGGTGAATTGCTTGGGCCTCAGAGTTCAAGACCAGCCTTGGCAACTTGATAAAACACTGTCTCTACAAAAAATACACACAAAATATTAGCTTGGCTTGGTGGCATGCACCTGTACTACCAGCTACTAAGGAGGCTGATGTAGGATGATCACCTGAGCCTGGGAAGTTGAGGCTGCCATGAGCCAAGATCGTGCCACTGCACTCCAGCCTGGGTGACTGGAGTGATACTCTGTCTCAAAGAAAAAAAAAAAAAGGCTAGGCGCGGTGGCTCAAGCCTGTAATCCCAGCACTTTGGGAGGTTGAGGTGGGCAGATCATGAGGTCAGGAGATCAAGACCATCCTGGGCAACATGGTGAAACCCCATCTCTACTAAAATACAAAAAAAATTTGCCAGGCGTGGTGATGAACTCCTGTAGTCCCAGCTACTCAGGAGACTGAGTCAGGGAACTTGCTTGAGCCAAGATTGCACCACTGCGCTCCAGTCTGAGACAGAGCAAGACTCCATCTCAAAAAAAAAAAAAAAAAGGGGGTAAGGAGAAGACCTCCCTTTCATGACATAGTGCTTCTCAAGTAGACCCCTCTGTTTGGGGCATGGAACTTCCTGATAGAGCTATTAATGTGCCCCCAGTCCAGGTTATTTTAAAATCCATTGTTAATTAGACACGGTAAAAACAGTATCCATTGAGACCTGAGGCTCAGAGGGGCATCCAGCCCCTGATAACAAAGTTCTTAAAGTATAGGTTAGTACAATCCTGTCAGTCCCCATGAACACCCTTATTTTGCCTGTAAAGAAACCAAATGAGGAATATAGATTTGTTTAGAATCTAAGGGCAATTAATGAGGCAGTAGTCTCAGTCTACCCAATAGTTCCTAATCATTACACAATATTGACTGAAGTTCCTGAAGATGCTCATTGGTTCATATGATATACTTAAAAGATGCTTTCTTTTGTACACCTTTACTCCCAGAATTCCAGTGTATTTTTGCTTTTGAATGGACTGATTCAGATACTCATACTGCATTTCAGCTTACCTGGACAGACCTTCCTCAAGGTTTTAGGGACAATATCCATCTCTTTCACAATGCATTAGCAAAATATTTAAGGGAATTATAGTTAACCAATGGATCTCTCTTGCAATACGTGGATTACCTATTAATTTCCACTCCTATTAGGGTAGATTGATAGGAACACAATCCAGATCCTGATTTTTCTAGGTAAGCAAGGATATCAGGTATTTCCTTACAAGGCTAAGATCTGTTTACAGAAATTTGTGTATTTGGGGTACGTGCTCACCTCTGAGACAAGGACCTTGGCCCAAGAATAGCAGAGATCATCCTGGCACTCTAGGCTCCCCAGACCAAAAAACAGTTAAGAACATTTTTGGGAATGGCTGGATTCTACTGGATTTGAATTCCTGCATTTGGGTTTCATAGCAAAACCACTCGATGAAAATCTAAAAGGAAGTGATCAAAAGCCTTTGAACTGACATACCCTGTTAGAAGACATTCTTAACCCTGAAAGAAAAGGTTGCAACAGCTCCTGCTTTGGGGTTCCCAAACATAGAAAAACAAGGGATGGGTTTGGATGTCCTAACTCAAACACTCAGAGATAATCCTAGACCAGTGGTTTACTTTTCTAAACAGCTAGAACAGGTGGCAGTTGAGTGGCCAGAATGCTTGCAAACTGTGTCTATCACCACTGTATATTGGTAGAAGAATCCAGTAAGTTTACCTTGGGTCAACAATTATATATCATAAGCCCCCATCAAGTACAGGGGTCTAGAGGCAAAGGGACACCAATGGCTGACAGGGGGCTAGTTGTTTACATATCAGGCCCTTTTGCTTGACACTAAGACTTAAAGTATGTCAAGTTTTAAACTCTTACACTGTTGCCAGACTTCACAAGTCCCAAGAATCAGATCCCCAACTCATTCATTCCTGTGTAGAATCCATGAAACATACTCACTGTATCAGGCCTCACCTCAAAGGTGAGCCCTTGCATAATCCCGATGTTGGGGGGTTTAGAGATGGAGGTAGTTTAATTCATGAGGGAGTCAGAAAAGTAGGTTATGCTGTGATTAGTCGACAAGAAGTCACTGAGGCCAAAGCTTTACCTCCATAGAGTTCTGCACAAAAAGTGGAATTAATTGCACTAATTAGGACCTTTCAACTGGGAAAAGACTCAAGAGTCAATATATTTACTGATTCCAAATATGGGTTTCTGGTGCTCCATGCTCATGCTGCCACATGGAAAGAAAGGGGACTATTAATAGCCAAGGGCTCCCGCATACAAGATGCTCTGAGATCTTGGAACTTTTTGATGGTGTCCAGCTCCAAAGGACATAGCAGTTACTCACTGCAGGGAACACCAAGAAGGAGACACCTCAATCAGAGAATATGTCCTGGCAGACAGAGTAATCAAGTCTACAGCTAAACAAACACCAATACTGTAGGCTGCTGCACTAATACCTGGTGCTCCACCCATGTTAATGGCACCGTACTGTACTCCTGAGGAAGTTAAATGGGCCGAACAGAAAGGCTTACAAAATGACGCTTCAGAGTGGTTGCTAGAAAGCAACAAACCCTTTCTCCCCAAAGCTAGCAATGGGAAATAATTAAGTATGTCTGTGACTCCTCATATTTGGGAGAGAATTCTCTATTCAAATTGGGTTCTCAAATCTTCTTGGGAAAGAAACTATTCCAGATTCTAAAGAGGGTCACCAGGGCCTGTGAACTTTGTGCCTTTAGTGACCCAGGAAGTCACCCCATACCCCCACCCCTACTCAAACCTGTACAATACCAAGGAACATACCCTGGGGAACACTGGAAAACAGATTTCACCCAGATGCCACCTCACTGAGGACTAAAACACTTGCTGGTATATTTATAGACACTTTCACCGGGTGGATAGAAGCTTTCCCCACAAGGACAGAAAAGGTGTTAAAAGTGTCCAAATCCTTACTTAGATCATCTGAAGGTTTGGATTACCAAAAAGTCTGCAAAGTGATAACTGAACCTCCTCCATCAGGTTTCCTCAGCCTTAGGCATTACCTACCATCTTCACTCCTCCTGGAGACCTCAATTCTCGGGTAAGGTAGAAAGTCAATCATGTTCTAAAAAGGACATTAGTAAAACTCTGTCAAGAAACCTCAGAGGGCTAGGTTTTTCTCTTACCTACAGACCTTTTGCACGTGAGGATGGCTGCAATGGGAATCTCAAGGCTTAGCCCATTTGAAATGACTTATGGAAGGCTCTTTTTAACTTTAGACTTCCTGTTTTATGAGATACACAGGAATGCTCACCCATATCATCAACTTATGCCAGGTTCAAAAGGCCCTTCAATTATATGGAAATAAAATATTGCTTCCTCCCACAAGGGGAGATATTGATGCTCCCACTAAACCAGGAGACTTGGTCTTACTTAAACTTGGAAAGAAGGATCCCCCCAAAATCAATCATAACCAAAATGGAAGGGTCTGTATCAAGTGTGGTTGATTACTGCTTCCACTCTGCTGTCAAACTTCAGGGAATAACTATTTAGTTACATATGTCCCAGATAAAACCTGTTTTGAGTTGCAGGCACAAAGGGAGGTCACCACCACTTATATCTGTGAACCTTTGGAAGAACTCTGCTACCTATTTAAAAGAATTAACACTTAGCTAGAAGTGGTAACCACATGCTCTGGGTGGGAATGCTTTTCTCTTCCTGATTGTAGGGCTTTTTTTTTTTTTTTTTTTCAATTGTTTGGATCAACCATCTCCTCCTAGGAAACACCTTTTTTGTCCTTGTTGGGCATAATGGGCAATCTAAATACCACTTGGACACTGTGCTGCCACTGTTCATCCTGTTTGCTTTCCCAGTTAACCCTATCCAGTGTGGTAGGTAGGAACAAAATCGTATAGTAAATATTTCAAAAATTATAGCATCAGGGAATTCTCCTCATAGTTGCTAGATTTGTCACCAACATCCCCAGATAGAGAGTTCCACCTTCTGGCTCATTCAGCAAATCTCATGGCCGTTTCTCCAGACCTGCTAACTAACCATAGTGTTGCCAAAGTACTGAGACCTCTATTTGTTAGCTGGAACTCTTCCCTGCTTAATGGGTTCCACATTAAGCACATTTCCACTATTCCACATTGCTACTATTACCTGCACCTAGGAAGATGAGTATATATATCTCCAGTGCACTAATGATTCTATCTTTTGCACCCCATGTTGTGTTAATGACACAAAAGCAGAAGTTTCTCTGCAATGCTCTGCTCCAATTCTACTTGCCAAGTTCTCAAGGCTATAGCAAGGTAAATGGGATTTCACTTGTGAGAAAGGAAACTGTGTATGGTGTTTTCTCCTGGATCAGAACATACAGGGGAAAAACAACTGCCTAATCTGGGAAGGTGGGAGTACCACCCCCACCTGGAAACAAGGGTTGTTCGACTACCCTCGTTGGAGCATGGGAAGAATATCTCTGTAGACCCAACTTGGCAGCAAAGGATAGATACCACACCCCCTAGGGCCTCTATTTGTGCCTCAACTGGGCCCATTTCTGTTTGTGGCCATGAGCGGCAAGAAGTTACACCCGTAACTACTTTTAATTCCCAAAGAAGCCAACTGTTCTTTGGGGAATAGCTTTCCTTTGCATATAAAAATCTTGGAATGGGGTGAATGTACGTTGGTCACACTTACCCTTCCAGGGGTAACCATCTATAACCACATAAGAATCAGGAATACCAGAAGTAAATGAGCAATAGGATTAATTCTGGTGGGAATCAGGGAGGCAATAGGATTAGCAGCCTCCAGGGTTGGCTTTGCCTACCATGAGTGAACTCTAAAGAACTTGACTCAAAGCCTAGAATTGTTAGCTTAGCTACCAACACAGGTCAGGCATTGAAGTGAATTCAAGAATCCCTAGACTCTGGCAAATGTAGTCCTCGAGAACAGACTACCATTGGATTGTTTACTAGCTGAACAAGGTGGAGTCTGTGCAATTATTGATAAAACCTGCTGTACATATATTGACAACTCTGGACAGGCTGAGGTTAATATTCAAAAGATCTATGAGCAAGCTACCTGGTTAGACACATAGAACCAGGAAATGACTCCAACTATCATTTCCAATGCTATCAAAAATGCCCTCCCAAGTCTCACCTGCTTTTTCCCTCTCCTAGGACCTTTCATAGCTGTCTTGTTATTACTATTTTTCGCCCTTGCTTGCTTTACCTCTTAGCAAAATTTGTGTATTCTAGATTACAACAGTTGTATGTAAAGACAATGCTGGCAAAAGGCTTCCAACCCATTCCATCTTCTGACCCAAAGAACGAAAGCATCCTGCCTTTGGGCACCTTAGATCTAGTATCCAGAGATTTTTACTCCTCCAGTGCTGGGCAGGGCCTATGCCCAAAAAGTCTTCAGGAAGGAGTTATAGAAGATGGAGTTCTGCCCTTCTCAGCCCACTTAAAATTAAGGAGAATCTAATCTCTGAGGAGGCAGTGAAGTGGGAGGCAGGGGGGACTTGACTCCAGACCAGGTGGAAAACTGGCCTGAACCAGGAAGAGGCACCAAAAGCACCTCTCCATAAGACATGCCCACCAGTGCCATGACAGTTTACCATTGCCACGGCAACACTCAGACGTTACCACTCATTGCCATTCCAAAACCTGAAAGTTACCACTCAGTTTCTAGCTATTTCTGAATATCCTGCCCCTTAATTAGCATGTCATTAAAAGTGGGTGTAAATATGGGCAAACACCTACCCCCAGGCTGCTACTCCAAGTGTACTAACTATGGGGTAGCCCTGTTCTGTAGGAGCAGCCATGGAGCTATAACACTGCCACCGCCTCAATCAGACTCTTCTACTACTGGCTTGCTCTTGAGTTCCTTCCTGGATGAAGCCAATAACTTGTCTGGCATCAGTACCATTTTGTATAATTTTCACAGTGGTTGTTATAGAACACATATACACATAGCAGATAAGTTGTAAGTATATAACCTAAGAAAGTCTCCTGGTATCAAGAGTTTACCACTTCAAGTGAAATGTAGAATTCTTACTTTTGAATATCATACTTTTGAGTACCAGATTGTGTTATTACTTTGCTTCAGTCATTAACTATGGCTTGTAAACTCATGACATCAGGGAGGGAGGGAAAATAGAATGCAGAAGATTTACAGTTCATACTGCCTCATTCACTCTTGTGGGTTCAGAGTGAGTCCTTGCTGATATTTGCCTCTTTGTCAGGCCTTAAGCTGAGTGTGTGGGAAGAGTGAAGCCAGCGGTGACTAACTTCAGATCATAGTGCCTCCTTACATTTGGATGCTTCCAGATGGGTATGTAGGCACACCATGCTGCTGGACCCCACTGCCACTAACCTGGCAGGAAAATCATACCACTGCCTACTTTGGATGGATGAGGGTTGGAAGATGAGCTTCCAGCTCAGACCATGACGATTTTCCTAGCAGAGCAATAAGAGAATTACCTGCATCCACCAAGCAGAGAACAGAAGATAAATTCCCTATTTAGTCAGTGACTACCATCCATCTAGAGAATGGGAACACAGCCTGGTTCTTCTAGGCAGGGGATGGAACATTAGTTTCCGGCTTGGACAATGGGCTGGAGAATCACAGCAGGTTGTTTACACCTGTAGGGCAGGAGAATTGCTGGGAAGATCAGTTCCCTGGTCACACCACTGACACTGTGATTTTTCCATTGGTGTTTGGCAGGAGTTGGGGTGGTATTGACAAAAAGGTTTTCTGTTATTAGATTATCGTTTCTCAGGTCTTTGGCTAGGGGAATAGGCTTTTCTAATACCATTTGTTTATTATTTATTATTTTGTTTGTGTCTATGGCAGTTTCAGCTTAGCTTGGAGGCTTCTGGAGTGTGCTTTCAGGGATACATTTGAAGTAACAAGAAAACCCAGGGGCTTACTGTTATTTAATTTCCTCAAATCCTGAGGTTCCTGGGTGTTCTGCTGTCTTCTTTCCACCTTTCCGAGTTTCCTAGGCTTGTTTTTTCTGTTATGTGCAAGGTTTTTTAGGTGTTAGAGGGAAGATGTGAGAGGAATGGGGCAATTCTCTCTTTGCTGGAACCAGATCTCATCACTCACTTTAATTCTAAGATCCTTAGAATTACTATATGTTCCAGTTTGTAAGGGACACTCAGATTTACTTTTTCCTGGGATAGTTTTTGAGTGTCTCACTTTAATCTCAACAGTATCCCAGTGTGAAAACAATTTATACAGTCTCCATAACATACTGCTCTTCTCTCTCTACATTTTATATAGCAAATCTAAACATATTCTTTACCTCAAATATCACTTCAAATATACATCTTCATAAATGACTTTCAACAAAGCTCAAATGCTAAACTTGTATCTCCCATGTAGATGTTTTCAATAAGACATTCCATAGTTCTATTACAGTTTGCCTTTCCCCTAACATGTCTTCCTTTGACCTCCTTATTTTTATGAATGTTCTACTATTCTCTCAGTTATGGAACCTTGCAATCATTTTTTGCTCCTTTATCTCCTCCATTCCCTGTTCCAGCAAGTCTGCAAGTCCTACTGTTTGTTCATTCTTGGAAATAGTTGATTCGTTCTTGGAAATTGCTGATGTGACTTCTCCTCCATCAATCATTTTTACATACCCTTATTAAATTCTATTATTAAGTGATCCTCTCATTTAGGTAAAGAAATATAAGCATTGTTAAGTTACTTACACAAATATTATAGTATCAAAACCATAATGAAAATAAAAAATAACAGAAATGTAGAAATGAAAATTGACTGTTAGAAGCTTAAACATTTTCTGTTAAAGTTTCATGTAAATTTTATATAGTAATAAAGTTGTTTCATTGATAAATTTCTAGTACTTTTCTGGCATATAGCATATTTTTCTTTTCATTGCTTGTGAAATTGCTATTATATCTGTGACTCTGGTGTATTTATATGGTGTCTTTTTTAGGAACACTTATCTTTATGTCAGATCACCTTTCTCTGATTTCCATATCTGTTACCGTATTAGTCTGTTTTCACACTGCTGATAAAAACATACCAGAGACTGGGAAGAAAAAGAGGTTTAATAGATTCACAGTTCCACATGGCTAGGGAGGCCTCACAATCATGGTGGAAGGCAAAACCCACTTCTTACCTGCCTGTGACAAGAGAGAATGAGAGAGAAGTGAAAGAGGAAGCCCCTGATAAAACCGTCAGATCTCGTGAGACTTATTCACTACCACGAGAACAGTAAGGGGAAAACCACCTCCATGATTCAATTAACTCCCAACGGATCCCTCCCATAACACGTGGAATTATGGGAGCTACAATTCAAGATGAGATTTAGGTGGGGAGGCAGCCAAACCATATCAGTTATCTTTTGCATAATTTCTTAAATTGTGTTCTTAACAATTAATACAGTATGTTTTTATAATGGAAATTCCTAAACGGTAGTTTTGAACACACAAGCAAGAGTAGCACAATGTAAAATAAATTAAGATTATGTAGTTTTTTTCTCTTAAATCTTGGGATTGCTGTCTTGGCATACAAATTTGTCATTATGGACATTTATACTGTATGTTTAAATATGTATATATGAAAGTGCGTACTTACCCATCGTTGCTGTAGTCTTTATTACGTTAGTGCTTTATGCTGGCCAATCAAGGCTAAACTGTTTAAACAAGCAATGTTTTCTACTGGTAGTTGATGACAGAGGAACGAACATAGATAAAAGCAGCCATAAAGAGACCTCTAGGAGTTACTGTGTTCCTCAAAGAATGTATATGTTTTTTCACATACACCTCCTTGAATACTGAACATATGCTCCTTAAATGCAAATGTTTATTGGTTTTTAGGAGAAGTATAATCATTTTAGTAAAAAGAGTATTCAAATACACTTTCACAATCACATTTGCCTTCAGAAACTTAAACCTTGGTTCTTTAAAGAGTACTGAATTTGGCTTATGTTTTAGGCTGAAGTTCATTTACCTTTTAATTAACTGTGCTTCAATTCATCGCATGTTTTTATGTCCATAGGGAACTGACAAAATCTGGAATAATGTTTTATTCTTCCACTTCTCTAATTCTAATTAGAATGTCCTCATTCTTCACTTTTCTGAGGGAATGTAGCATATAAACTTGAAGTTACAGACTATTAATAAACTATGTTTAGCTGTTATTCTCATACCTCATATGCATACATTGGAGAAAATCAGGAGCTTTGCTGAACTTGGATTTTTTAATTAGCTTTCTCTTCGCTCTATTGGTCTGTTTAAAACTGCAAGTTGACTCAGTCCTCTGCCCCATTGCTCAGGGGTTGCCTTCAGTTCTTTAAGTTTATGGAGCATCCTTGACCATGTAACTATGAGCTGAGATAGCTCTATAGAGTTTCTGTCTTGGTTCTGATATATTTCCCGAGAGACCACTTCAAAAGTACTCTCTTAAAGTAAGCTCTCAAAGATAATCCAAAGCACCCCTTGGACAATATTTTAAAGAACCAGCATCTAGAGAATGAATTAGGAAAATATTCAAATTTTGTTATTGTTTTGGCTTAAACTACTGCATTAGATAACCACTTCTACAGTTTGACCAAAAATAAATCAGCCAAGGGCTCTATTGTTTCGGCTTTTAAATCTCAGTAGGGAAGTCCAAACATGATAACAATGTACAGGCTTGCAATCTTGTCAAGCTTGTTCATAAGTTTTCCTAAATGGCAAACCAACAGATTTATTTGGGGATTTTTAATGACTTTTTTTTCTATCACGTCTCTCATCCATACAATTATGCCTAAGTTTCAATCAGTAGATTCTTGTTTCAAATTTTTAATTGATGCATACTAAATAGCAAAGCAAGAAAAAGCACATTGCACAACTTAGGAAGGCATTACTAAAGGTATAATATGATGACAGATATTTTATTTCTTTAGAACAATTAATACTACTTTTTTATGGGACAGTTTGCATTCCACCAAAAATATTGATTCCATGAGTTGTAAATATTAAACATCTATTACAGCAAGGAACAATGCTAATGCCAGCAATAAAATTTTCACAAGATAATAGCCTTTAACTATTTATTTTTCCAGACTTTGTTAATTCTCCAGTTACAATAAACACAGTTTAATAAAAGAAAACTAAAGGACATGCTGACTGACTAATTCTGAGTCAGTAGTTTGCCACAACCGGTCCAGGGAAATTTACTATATAGTGAATTATTTTATTTGTTCTAAAAAAATTGAGAAAATAAATACAAAGGCATAAGTTTAAAATAAACATGTTGACTGTATTTGAAGGATGATCATTTAGTATTATGAGGTTAATTTTACATATCTTTTATTTATGGAATAACAGTGATGTCATTAAATTGTTTTATTTTCATGCATTTATTTAGTAAAAAAAAAAAAAGTTGGCAAGCTTACACTATTTTTCTAATTTACTTTTAACAGTTTTATTGAGATAAGGTGATATAGAACAAATGTAGACCCATGTAACTTTGAAGTCAAATTTATATATTTTTAAAATTAATACTGCCTTTTATGTCATAGCTATGAAATATTTGTCAAAGGCAAGGTAACAAAGATTTTTTTCCTGTAATTTTTTTTTTTATTATACTTTAAGTTCTAGGGTACATGGGCACAATGTGCAGGTTTGTTACATATGTATACATGTGCCATGTTGGTGTGTTGCACCCATTAACTTGTCATTTACATTAGGTATATCTCCTAATGCTATC
>NW_016807975.1:2737651-2786295 GCF_001698545.2 Rhinopithecus bieti | reverse complement strand
ATAAATAGCTCTTATTATTTTGAGATACGTTCCATCAATACCAAATTTATTGAGAATTTTTAGCATGAAGGGCTGTTGAATTTTGTCAAAGGCCTTTTCTGCATCTATTGAGATAATCGTGGTTTTTGTCTTTGGTTCTGTTTATATGTTCGATTACATTTATTGATTTGCGTATGTTGAACCAGCTTTGCATCCTAGGGATGAAGCCCACTTGATCATGGTGGATAACCTTTTTGATGTGCTGCTGGATTCAGTTTGCCAGTATTTTATTGAGGATTTTTGCATTGATTTCATCAGGGATATTGTTCTAATTCCCTTTGCGGGTAACCCAACCTTTCTCTCTGGCTGCCCTTAAGATTTTTTCCTTCATTTCAACTTTGGTGAATCTGGCAATTATGTGTCTTGGAGTTGCTCTTCTCGAGGAGTATCTTTGTGCCGTTCTCTGTATTTCCTGAATTTGAATGTTGGCCTGCCCTGCTAGGTTGGGGAAGTTCTCCTGGATGATATCCTGAAGAGTGTTTTCCAACTTGGTTCCATTTTCCCCCTCACTTCAGGCACACCAATGAGACATAGATTTGGTCTTTTCACATAATCCCATATTTCTTGGAGACTTTGTTCATTTCTTTTTACTCTTTTTTCTCTACACTTCTCTTCTTGCTTCATTTCATTCATTTGATCATCAGTCGCTGATACTCTTTCTTCCAGTTGATCGAGTTGGTTACTGAAGCTTGTGCATTTGTCATGTAGTTCTCATGTTGTGGTTTTCATCTCTGTCAGTTCTTTTAAGGTCTTCTCTGCATTGATTATTCTATTTATCCATTCATTCATTCTTTTTTCAAGGTTTTTAGTGTCTTCACGCTGGTTACGTAGTTCCTCCTTTAGCTCTGAGATGTTTGATCATCTGAAGCCTTCTTCTCTCAACTCGTCAAAGTCATTCTCCATCCAGCTTTGTTCCGTTGCTCATGATGAGCTGCGTTCCTTTGGAGGGGGAGAAGTGCTCTTATTTTTTGAATTTCCAGATTTTCTGCACTACTTTTTCCCCATCTTTGTGGTTTTATCTGCCTCTGGTCTTTGATGATGGTGATGTACTGATGGGGTTTTGGTGTGGGTGTCCTTTCTGTTTGTTAGTTTTCCTTCTAACAGTCAGGACTTTCAGCTGCAGGTCTGTTGGAGTTTGCTTCAGTTCCACTCCAGACCCTGTTTGCCTGGGTATCAGCAGTGGAGGCTGCAGAAGATAGAATCTTGCTGAACAGCAAGTGTTGCTGTCTGATTCTTGCTCTGGAAGCTTCGTCTCAGGGGTGTACCCCACCGTGTGAGGTGCGAGGTATCGGTCTGCACCTAGTGGGGGATGTCTCCCAGTTAGGCTTCTCAGCAGTCAGGGACCCACTTGGGCAGGCAGTCTGTCTGTTCTCAGATCTCAACCTCCTTGCTGGGAGATCCACTGCTGTCTTCAAAGCTGTCAGACAGGGACATTTACCTCTGCCGAGGTTTCTGCTGCTTTATGTTTAGCTATGCCTTGTCCCCAGAGGAGGAGTCTACAGAGGCAGGCCAGCCTCTTGAGTTGTGGTGGGCTCCACCCAATTCGAGCTTCCAGGCGGCTTTGTTTACCTACTTAAGCCTCAGTAATGGCGGGTGCCCCTTCCCCAGCCTCGCTGCCACCTTGCAGTTAGATCTCAGACTGCTGTGCTAGCAGTGAGGGAGGCTCTGTGGGCATGGGACCCTCAGGGCCAGCTGTGGGATATAATCTCCTGGTGTCTCGTTTGTTAAGACCCTTGGTAAAGCTCAGTATTAGGGTGGGAGTTACCCAAATTTCCAGGTGTTGTGTGTCTCAATTTCCTTTGGCTTGGAAAAGGAATTCCCTTCCCCCTTGCACTTCCCAGGTGAGGTGATGCCTCACCCTGCTTCAGCTCTTGCTGGTCGGGCTGCACCCACCCTGCAGACCAGCGCCAGCTGTCTGACACACCGCTGTGTGATGAACCTGGTACCTCAGTTGAAAATGCAGAAATCCCCCGTCTTCTGTGTCACTCACGCTGGGAGCTGGAGGCTGGAGCTGTTCCTATTTGGCCATCTTGGCTCCTGTAATTTCTTCTAGAAATTTTATAGTTTTACTTTTTAGGTCTACGTTCTACTTTGTGTTAATTTCGTATTGTATGGTGTGAAGTAAGGATCAAAGTTCATGTATTTGCATGGGGATAGCCAATTGTTCAAGCAACATTTGTTTACAAAGATCATTCTCTATTGAATTGCCTTTGTACCCTTGTTGAAAGTCAGTTGTTTACACATGTGTGATTATATTTCTGAACTCTGTATTTTGTTTCATGGATCAGTTTTTTGTAATTTTTGCTCATGCCACGTTGTCTTATTTGCTGTACTTTTTTTTGAGGTGGAATATGTGAATTTAATAATAAGCTAAGTTTTTTAAAGCATGTTTAGATTTGGATTTGGAATATATTCATTCTATAGATTGACTTGGGAAGAACTGACATCTTAACAGTTTTAATTCTTTTGATCAATGAGCACAGCATATCTCTTAATTTATTTGTCTTCCTTAATATTTCTGAACTTCTTGTAATTTTTAATATACACATATTTTGTCAGATTTTTCCCTAACAATTTTTTGATGTTATTGAAAATGGTACTGTATTGTTAATTATAATTTTGTCATTCTTTGTTGCTATAATATATATGTACAATTTTTACATTTTAATGCCATATCATGTAACCTTTCTAAACTCACTTATTAGTTCTAGTCATTTATTTGTAGACGTTATCACATTTTGTAGATAGATGATCATTTTTTCAATAATTAAAGATGGGTGTAATCTGGATGGGTTTTATTTCATTGTCCTGCTTTATTGAATCTGCTAGTGTATCCATTATAATATTGAATAGAAACAGTTATAATGAACACTCCTACTTGTTCCTAACCTTGGTGGGGAAACAATTAGTCTTGCAAGTTTAGCATCATGTTAGCTGTAAGTTTTTTCAGATGCCTTTCATCAGCTTGAAAACTGTCACTTCTATTTCTAGTTTCCTGAAGGTTTTTTTTTAAATCAGGAACCGATATTAAAAATTATTAATTGCTTTGTCTGCAACTATTAAGATATTCATATGCTTTGTCTTTATTTTTAGGTTGTTAATATAACAAATGATATTGTCTAATTGTAAAATGTCAAACCAATTTATATACTCCATTTTGTCATGACATGTCATGTTTTAAAATATTATTGGATTCAATTTTCTAAAATTTATAATTTTGCATATATGTTTATAAAAATATTGATCTTATGTTTTCTTTTAATGTCTTTATCAGGTATTAGAATCAACTTACTACTGGCTTCATAGGATGAGTTAAGAGATATTTTCTCCTCTTTAGTTTTATAAAGAGTTTGTGTAGAACTTGTATTATTTCTTTATTAAATATTAGGTATAACTTGTTAGCAAAGCTATTTGGGCCTCCAAGGGGAGATTTTTAACAACAAATTAGATAACAACAAAATACCTTTAATAGGTATAGGGCTATTTAGATTACCAGTTCTTCTTGTATGAGTTTGATAATTTGTGTCTTTTAACAAATGTGCCATTATATCTAAGTTAAAATGGCATAAAGTAGTTCAAAGTATTTATTTATCTTAATTTTTGAAGAGCCTGCAGTGATGCAACCTCTGTTATTGGTAATTTGTCTTATGCCATTTTTTTTCATCTGTGTGCCTTCAGGTTATCAGTTTTATTGATATTCTCAAACAGCCAGCTTTCTTTTCTCTATTGTTTTCTTGTTTTCTCCTTTATTTATATTCAATCTGAAATTTTCAACTACTTCTGCTTCTGTGTGTTTAATTTGCTCTTCATTTCTTGGTCCTTAATGTAAAAGCTGAGTTTTCTTTTTATTTGGAGCTTTTCATATTTCCTAATTTAGGCATTTATTGCTATAAGGTTTTCCTATCTACTTTACTACTTTAGTGGCATCTCACAAAGTTTGATATACATTTATATTTTATTTAGTTCAAAATACTTTATAATTTTGTCCTTGCTTTCTGCTTTGACTCATGAGTTGTTGAGTATATAATTTAATTTTCAAATATTGGTCAATCTTCAGAAATCTTTTCATAATTGATATTTTATTTAATTTCATTGCAATCAGAGAACATAATTTATTTTACTTGAATAACTTTTATTGAGACTTGTTTTATGACTCTAAATGTGATTTATGTTATCTATCATTTATTGGGCAGCAGCTGTTTGCCTGACATTGTGCTAGGCAGTGGGATTGTACTGATAGGAAAATAAACAAAACCCTACTGTATTCTATAGTCTAGTAATAGAAAGAAATGCAGTTTTTCTTCCATTCTAATAATGGGTACTTTGTTATATAATGTTAACATCTACCTGTGTATAGATATAGATATGTTTTTGTCAAGTTGTTGGAATTCTGAAAATAAATTAAAATACTTCATTTTAACAGCCACAGTGCTAGCATATTTACTACTTCTCCTTTCCTTAACCTGAATTAGTAATGTGTTTTAAAATATGTTAATTGATATGCAACTTTGTAGTTAGTTTCATCAGCTATCCTTTTTGTGTGTGTTTGGTAAGATAAAAAAATAATATTTCAGGAGCTCAGGTGGGAAGAGCCTGACACAAAACAAATATAATTTTAAAATTTTCATCTTAGATTTCAAAGTACATAGCATATATAGATATAATTCAAGACTAATTAATGAGTATTATTAGATATCTACCAAATGTGCTATAAGAGACAGAAAGATCAGGGAAGGTTTTATAATCAAGATAACAATTGCCTTTGACCCAGCAAGCAAAAGATGCTAATAAATGCTTTTTAAAACAGAGTTGTTTAAATCATACGTGTAATGAGCAGAGCCTTAGAATAAAATATATTTATGGTCCTGGTTCCATTAATTAATAAGTATGTGATATTGGACAAATTTTTAACTTTCCTGAGTCTCATTTTGCACATTTTAAAAGTTGGAAAATAACATCTGTCTTTCAAAAGTGTTGTGAAGTGTAATAATGCTACATTTAAAGCATTTGAAATAGTGTTTGTCTTATATGCATTCAATAAAAATTAGCATTTGCGTGGATATGACGTCAGAGTTGTATTCTAGTAAACTTAATCTTCATGCAACATGAGATTGTGGTAGAGTAGGTAGGAGAAGTCAGGCTAGGGGAAAATTACAAAGCTTACGAAAAAATTATGACATAAAAATGGATAATAAATAGAAAACAAGTGGATAAACAGAATCCCCGGAGGCAATGTTAGCCTGTCGCTGAGGTCCTACTATGTTCCAAGCACGCCACATGTCGCAGTCTGGGTCCAATCAGAAGACAGAAACTATATAGTAAGTTAGACAGCAAAGTTTAATATAACAATTTTTAGCTATGATAAAGAGTAACTATGAGATGTAAGAAAACTCTCTGCAATACACCATAAAGCTGCAGGAGAGTACCTAGGGAAGTACAAACTTGGAAGAGGCTCAGACTTTGCTGGAAAAGGTGTACTTTAGTCTACCAGTTAGCAGAGAAGTTGACTGATTTGGCTGGGCTGGTTTGGAGTTGTTGGGTAGAAAATAGGCAATACTCCAGAATGCAGGTGGTGTTGGAGATGACCAGAAATTGGTGGCATAGGTGTGTAGTGGAAACCTAGGTGTTAGTGGAGGCAAGAGGCCATTATAGCATATGGGTCATGTGGGAGTATGTAGGTGCCAGCTGAGCCAGGAGGCCTTGAGATTATGTCTTCTGCATGGGAGCTCTGCTTTCTATGTTATCAAAAAGCTGAGGCTGCCAGGTTGTGGAGGATTGTGTTTTGGGTGTGTGGCTGAGCAGTGCTCCATAGGATGTCCTCACATTCACACCACTTAGTCTCTGCCCATATTGGAAAACACAGAAGAGGCTCTTCCTTCTGGTATGTCCCTCAAGCAGCCTCTGCATGAGCTTAACATCATGTTCACTTTAAAGGGGAGATGCTTAAGGAATTCCAGAGCTTATCACAGTGTATGTATTAAAGAGGGCATATTGACTGGAGAGGCAATAAGTTGCTAATTGACACCCTACCACATGATGATACAATGTTGAGTAAGATAGGATTTTGAATTAGACTTTATGGTTGAGGAAAGTCAGCCTATACTGAGAACGCTTTTGAGTGACTGGTCATCCATATGAGTTCCTGCGTTTTTTTTTTTTTATCACTATGAGGAAAACGAAAAGCAAATGAAAATAATATCAAAGATAAATTTCTTGGTAGGACATTTCTTAATTTTAGAAAGTCAGGATGTTCTTGAAGCCAAGATTTTTTAAAAGATGTCTTTTTTTTTCTCTTCTTCAGAAAACTGTCTTAATCATAGTAAAAAAAAAAAAAAAAATTCTTAGGGAGAAAAAAATAGTTCTCCTCACATTAAAATTCCATGTTGCTCAAAGGGCATGATCCTGATTAGATTTTAAAAGGAGTAAGGCTGTTTTCTCCCTGGGTGGGTTTTGTACTTCTCTCCATCTCCACATCATAAATCTAGGACTGCATTTTAATGTTCAGGTCATATCCTATTTTAAAATGTGAAAGTAAAAATGGTACTTTAAAAGTGTTAAGAAATTTGCTTGTTTAGATAAGATGTATCTTTTGGGGTATGAAAATGAGGCTTTAAAACATTTCTGAGAAAGGTGGCAGTTCAAGGCTTATTAAGTCATCCATAGACAGAACTAGTTTACAATCAGACTCGAAGTCTGAGCAAAGGTTTTGCTATTTTTAGGGTCTTTTACTCCATTTAGTGGCAGGAATGGAAGCTGGGGGGAGCACTATGGGTGGATCATGAGCTGCTCCACACAGAGATTAGCTCCCAGAAGGCTGCCTTGACTGGAGCAATTTTGTTATAAATGTAAGGACATGTTTGAGAGCATGCTAGAGAGCAATATATTCCCACTTGGGCCTCATATCTTACATCGTGAAAAATGAGTTCCTTTTGCTGGCATCCGTTATGAATGATTTACAAATGTTAGCCATGACATAATGTTGCTAATAAAGTAGAGCATCTTTTTAGGCTGTGGTTCACATTTCTGTGTCCTTAAGATACTGTTTCAACAAAGAGATGGAGGGTGTTATTTTGTCCTGCCAAAAATATTGCAGCTGATGGAGAAAACTGTAGGCTTTTGCCCCTGCAAACTCCAAAACCTAAATTAGATTAAATCTTGATGATATAATATACATGCAACTAAAATTAATCTAGGAACAACCATGAGACATGGAGCAGGCAGATTCCGACCCTTCCAATTCAAGAAAAAGTCAACATGGATAGCAGACTTTTTACGTCTCACTTACGTTTACCTCCCAACATGATGAGACTCCAAGAGTGCAGGAATAGCAAACTGGTGCAATCAGCTCTCTTACTGCTGGCATTTTCATTCCTGAGTGCAAGTTTACAAATCTTCATTTTCTCATAAAGCTAAACTGTAGTTTACTGAGAAACTCTTCATAAACCCTTCCTCAAATGTTCTTTCAGTCCTGGTCTTGTGCCTTTTGACCTACTGATATATAGGTCTTCCTTCCTTTATTATAGTGGCCATAGTGTCATTGCCTGCATTTCTCCCAGCCAGTCACATCCCCAAGCACCTCAGCAGATAACCTAGTATTCTGCATATACCCAAACATCAGCAGAAGCCCTATTTTAGTGCTAGACTCAAGAGAATAAGTGGCAATAAATGGGATTTTTATCACTGGCCCATTATCAAGGCATAAACTCTCCTGGCCCATCATTTTAAACCTCAGGAAAAAAAAAAAAATCTCTCCTTTTCAAAAGAAAAAAATAGGTAGATAATAGAAAGTATAGATAAAAGAAAATTCCTAACCTCAGGCTTCTGAGATTTGACCTCCTCTTCAACTGTTGCTTTAATAGCTGGTTACATTGTTAGAGCCATCTCTCCTTGAATATGAAATCCACTACTCAAGACATGTTCTGCCTGAAGCAAAGCATCAAGGACAGAACAGTCACTGAACAAATTCAAAAATAAACTTGGTGCTAGTATTCATTTATTTATATATATGTATATATATGTGTGTGTGTGTATGTATATTTGTTATATTTACATATATATATAAATGAATACTAGCACCAAGTGCACACATATGTTCATATATATGTTTATATTATATGTGTGTGTGTGTGTGTATATATATCTCTCTCTCAAGTTTTGCCTTAGATTATACAATAATGAGTTACCTAATAGCTTCCCAGGCAGGGTTGATGGCTCAGTCCTCACTAGCCATGTATTTTCAGTTCATGTACTGCTATTAAGCTCAAGATAGATATTAAATAGGTCTTTATGTCAGATTTTTGGAGAAAGATTTAGTTTCTGCCTAATGAGCCTTTCCTGCAGTTCCTAAAGGTGGGAAACTTTGGGGCCTGCTTAGAAGCTGAAAAGTATCCATGATAATTGACAAATGTTAGTTTCTTTAGTAAATATTTGAATTACATCCTTTATGGAAAACAATTTATTCTTTTCAACTTACAACTTACGTTCAGAAAACTTCTGCCTGTCCATCAAAAGTTGAATACAGATTTGTAAGTAGTGAATGTGTAGCATTTTCCTGTCAGGTAAATCATAATAGAAAAATGCCTTTTCTTACTGGAGAACCTATAGAGTTGTTAAATAACAAATTGATAACAAGGATGTATTTACAAATAATATCCAAATGATAGCCAGTTGCAATTTAGCACCTCCAGTTTCAGTGGGAAGTGATGTGTCAGCAGAATCTCCAAGTGCTTTTAGTCCGTGTTGACATGAAGTCTGTGGTTGTTTCTTCACACATTTGTATTTATGCATATTTCGGTAATGACTTTCCCCATATGTCTAGCAATATGCTCATGTTTTTTCCCTCCTAAAATGTTTGTTAACAATTCATTTCTCTCCTCTTTTTTTTTTTTTTTTTTTTCCTCTTTGTTTTAAACATTTTTATTTTTTGTAAAGACAGGTCTCACCATGGCTGGTCTTGACTAGTGACCTCAAGGGATCCTCTTCCTCCTGCCTCTCAAAGTGCTCAGTTAACAAGCATGAGTCACTGTGCTTGGCCCATTTCTCTCTTTTAATATTAGCCTATCTTCCTTCTTCACATCATAGGAAAAATTCCCTAAAGGGTGGACTCTAATGCATTGTCTTCATTTTATCCCAGTTTTTTCATTAAACAAGGTTTCCTGTAAATATTTTGATGTTATATTTGATGCATATACAAGAATATATGAGACATAGATGCAAATTATAAATCCATCATCTACACTAGAAATAGAACATTACCAATATCACTGCATTTTAAAATGTCTCTCCCCTCTGCCCTGCCTTTGTTTTTCCCTGGAAGGTGACCATGATCCTGAATTCTGTTTGCCATTTTGTGGCTTTTTTTGTTATAAGCACACATGCCTAAATTCATATATATGTACACACATACATGCATGTGATGTATTTTATTTTGTATAATCCTTAGGTTTACACAGATTACACTATGTATCACCTTCTGAGACTTGCTATGTACCTG
The DNA here is from genome assembly GCF_001698545.2 of Rhinopithecus bieti. Taxonomy (NCBI): domain Eukaryota; kingdom Metazoa; phylum Chordata; class Mammalia; order Primates; family Cercopithecidae; genus Rhinopithecus; species Rhinopithecus bieti. The sequence continues at coordinate 2,776,763 of NW_016807975.1, read as the reverse complement.
AGATTCACCCATGATGTTGCATGTGGCCAGAGTTACTTGATTTTACTGCTGAATATAAAAAGTTATGTATCTGTTCTTCTGTCAGTGAACATTTGAGCATTTGAGTTGTGTGTTTTTCCACTACTACATACATTTTTATAGGTAGAAATTTTGTCTGTGGTACATACTTAGAAATGGAGGATGGAATGGAATTGCTGTGTTGCTGTGTTTCTATTCACTCTTCAGCTTACTGCCATTCCTCTACTGAAACCATTCTCATTAAAGTTGCTAGTGAGTTTCTAATTACTACATGTAATAAACTTCATTTTATATCTCATATTATTGATATTATTGACCTCCTGCTCCTTCATTATATGCTCTGCTGTTTTGAAATTGATACCATTTATTCTGGATTTTCCTCTTGGCTCTCTTCTCTGTTTTATCCCAGATGTCTTAGAAGGACTCTCATAATTTACCTGCTGTTTAGTGGCTGGGATCTATGCTGGTTATTTATAATTGTTTAACAAACTACTTCAGAAACTGAACAGATATATATATATATATATATATATATATGGAGAGAGAGAGTCACTGTTTACTCGGTCAAAAGTTCGGGCAGTGCTTGGCTGGGCAATTTTTTTTACTGGGATCACCTGCTGGTATTCAGCTGGTAGCTGGTTGGGTCTGGAGAATCCACTGATTTTTTCACTCAAATATCTGACACCTTGGTGGGAAAGATGAAAGGCTGGCTCAGGTGAGCCATTCTCCTTCAGGCCCTCTCCATGTGATCTTTTCAGCAGAGGGATGGACTTCTTACATGATGGTTCAGTGTTCAGAGAGACTAATGTATAACCGGCCCATTCTCTTAAAGACTAGGCCAGAAATTAGCTTGGTGTTCTTCTGCTATACTCCATTGTCAAAATTATCTAATGGGTAAAACATTTTTCAATTATTTAAATGTGTATGTCCTTGACTATTATTATTATGGTTGAGTTTCTTTTAATATAGTTATTTACCTATTGCTTTGCTTCTTCAGAGGTTTAGTTGTTTGAATACTTTGTCCAATTTTGATTGGGTATTGTTTAAAAAGTAATTTATCAGCTATTGTTGCCCATTGGGGACATTAATTCTTTGTGTACTGTATGTTTTACAAGTATTGTCCTCCTACTGATGAAACTTTCATTTGTTTTATGAAGCATATTTTGACATACAGAATATCAAAAATGTTACTATCGTCAGATTTGTTCATTTTCTCCCTTTATAGGTTTTGAGTCCCCTGTCTTGCTTAGAGAGAATTATCTTAAGATTTGTGGCCATACAGTTTGCTAATAGCAGCACAAAGTAAACACACCTTCCATAACATTCCTTAAACTAAATAAAATACTCATAAACATGTCACTATATTGAATTCAGTTTAGAATAGCTCTATTATAATGATATATGGACACTAACTTGGAGGATTGATTAGCACAAGCAGCAGCAGAAGCCTTTACACAAACTGAGCTTTGAAAGAGAAGCTACTATCCCTTGGCGTTTTAAAGCAGAGAATTCCTGGCAGCCATATGTCTTTTTGCCTTGTGTTTAGGTGACGTGTGTGTGTCCAGGAGAAAAAAGGGCCTTTCCTCTCTTCTCAGTTTATTTAACATAGGCAGAACCTTGTCTTCTGTGCTCTAGGAGTAGCAGGATTTGTGTGGAGAGATCCATTCAAAAGTCTAGATTCCCCTTCCGTAATTTCACACTAGCTTTGGGTATTTTTGATTTCATCTCTATTAAAGTCTCCTTCACCCTGCCGCTGCTTTATCCCGCCCCCCAACTTGATCCTGGTCAGCTGCTGTAGCCTTCTGTTTGTCCCGCTGCGGAGTTTATACTCTGGGCTAGAGTCAGTATTTTTGTCTCTGAAGTGAAGCCCCTATAGGTGGTCACTGCTGGCAGTTTGAGGCTTTTGGCTTCCTTCAAGTTCTGTCCGATCCAGGAAACTTGATCCAAAGGAGTACAAAAAGTGAATGAGAAAGTTATTTTGAAATATCCACTTAAGTTATTGTTGATTATAGTCATCCTATTGCACCATTAAATATAGGCATTATTGATTCTTTCTATCTTTTGTACCCATTAATCATCCCCAGCTCCCCTGCAACCCCCAAAAACTTAAAGAATTTAATTGGATTACTTGTAACTCAAAGGATAAATGCTTGAGGTGATGCATATCCCTATTCTCCATGTTGTGCTTATTTTACATGGCATACCTGTATCAAAAATATATGTATTTTTACATATCCCAAAATATATATACCTACTATGTACCCACAGAAAATATTTTTTAAAAGTCAATGAGAAAGGCCATCTTAGGGTTATTGACAAGTACAATTAACCAAACACAATTTCCTTTTTTATGTTAAGAAACTAGGGTGGTTCTCAGGAGTCTGAAATTAAGACTAATTCACTAGGAAGTGACACTTGGGTAATTTTCCAAAATTCTTCTCCTGACCACGCCCTAGTGAACATCTTCACTGATCATCTCATTTCTGAAACTACTATCCCTGTCTTGGACACAATTCACAATATATTCTTTTTTACCCCCCACTTTCATGGGATTCCTGTAAGGCCAGCAATAGAGAACCATCATGGTATGATAGCTGGAGTGTAGTCGATGTAAGACCAGCTCTCAGATCTACTATTTGTGAAGTCAGGCCACTTAACCTGTTTCCCACTTAACCTGGAAACCTGTTCCCACTTAACACAAGAAATATTAACATAAATCTTAACTTGCCGGATTGTCATCAGGATTACTGATAATGTATAAAAATCATCTATAGTAGTATTTGACCCGTTGTCAAGTCCTCAAGAGGATGGTAAATTAATGTATTATAGTTGTTTAGAATGTTGTAATCAATATATAGGGACCTGGCTATAAGAGACCTCCCGGGCATATCAGTGCCATCCCAGGACTCCCAGAGAGGAAATATGTAGAGTAAGTTTCGAACTGTGTTTCAGGGCTACATTTTTATATTATGTGTCTTATTCTCACTGGTCTGCATCACCAAAAGTGTACATCCTCTCAATTAATGAAGAGAAATTAATTTTGACTTATTCTACTATAGAACTTATACATTTACCTGAATCTAGAAATCAGAGAAAGGAGTATGCTAGAGTTTTTGTAAGCTCTCTTGTGACTTTAATCCTATATTTATGAGTGGGATTTTAGGAGGGAAAAATTATCACTTGAACTTCAAATTATAAGTCTAGGACTTCAGTTCTAAATTCTGAAATTTAGTAGAAATTTTCAATCAAATTTCAGTGCAGAGTCCTTTGCCCAAACTAGCATCAGGCCAAATGTAAAAAGGGAAAGAAAATAAGGTATCAAGAATAATTGTTCAGACATATATGACTCATTTCCCGAAAAGATCCATATGTTCCCTTGTCCAAGATCAATTCCCAAATTTTGCACCCCTAAAATAATTCGGAAATCAAATAAACAATATGCTTTCAACACTTCTGTGAGTCCTCAAAAGAAGCCTAGATCCTATTCCTGTTCTTCCCAGAAAAGACCTCCCGAATGTTATATTAAAGATACTTTGCTAGTGTTATCCTTATACTTTGGCCTCTACTAGACTGATCATTTTATTTTAATGGCTTGATCCTTAGCTGTGCCCTCTCCTGGGCTTTCTTGACATAGCTAAGCCCATATGAACACTAATTAGAGACACTAGAATTGATCACATTATCTCTCCTACATAGTTTCTGCTCTTGCAATGATCAGTTATTGCATATAAATACCCCATTACAGCAATGGGGTAGAGAGAGAGAACAGATGAATATGGTGTCCTTCACTATTTCTTTTTACAGGATGCAAATTTCTAGATTAAATGATCTGACAAGTCTAACATGCTCAATAGAGGACATGACCTAGGACTAGTCTGTCTCACTTTACATTTTCAGCATTTATTGGTAGTTGATACTATTATTTAACTTCAGTATTTCGTATTCTTACTAGTCTTTTTAAATGTTTAGGGATAATACCACAATTTTTTTACCAAGGGTTTTCCAATCTCCAAGGTAGCTTAGTGCTTTAATGTTGAAGGCTTTCACATAGATTAATATAGATTTATATGTACCAATATTCTCTTGTAATTCTAAATTATTTGTTTTCTGTTACTGTTTTTGCCATTCTCATTTCAAGTTTTTAGTTTATAATTTATAATTCCTTACTTCCATTTTCAAAGTTTTCTTTTGTTCTGGTTGTAACTTTTAACTTAGTAATTAACTCATATTCATCCCTGGTCAGCAAGTAATATGTTTAAGGTAGGTTTCTTCTCTGAATGTGTATATCAAAAGATTTTGTGTTCTAACCCTTTTCCATTTTATTAGAAGATATAGTCCTTGTTTTTGTTTGCTTGGAATTCACTGAGGTTTTCCTTATGGCTTAACATATTATAATTTTTATAAACATCCAATATGTAATAGAAAAAATAAACATATATTCTCTTTCTGCATTTGCATATTTAATATTTTCCTTTATATAAACTGAACTAATTATACTTGTCTATTTAATCTGTAAAATACGAACATTCCCATTGTAGATATGCCTGTCTTTTCTAGTGTAGGACATTTTATTTTATAACTTTGAAAACTTAGTTCTGATGGCAAATTGCCAGAATGTTCCCACTGTAACTTTATTTATGTTTGAAGTTAATTAACAATTTGTGGAGAGACTCTTTGAGACTATCATGCTTCTCATCAAACTTCTTACTGTTGTTACTTTTTTCTCAACATTGATAATTTCCTCTTTCCATTATTTCTTTTATGTTTATTACCTGACATTCTACTATAAGAAGGAACTTTTTCTTCCTTCGTTAATTAATATTTCTGTAGATTCGTGGGTTATTATTTTATTCAATAGGTTATAATCTATTGTTATCATTATTTGTTTTACTACTCCGTATTTGGCCAGTGAAAGCCTCTGGGAAGTACAGGTGGCTCTTGTATGTTTTTGATATTTCTTCATCATTCTACAAGTACCTCCTTATATCTGACACATCAAGATGTGAAACTATATTTTGGTACATAAAGGATCATAAAAATGTCTCTCTTTGTGGATGTAATTTCTCTTTTAATTTTATAACATCTATATACTTTAGGTAAACAGATTTTTGTTGTTGACAATAGCCATACTCCTTCTTAACATTGTGGTTTCTTTGGCTTTTAGAGTAATATTCAAAAAGTAAGCACTAGTCAGGGTAGCAGAATCTTAGGAAATGTTAATGTCTTGTGACATTATGAAAAATGGTTCTAGTGAGTATAGAAGACAATTCAGTGAAGGAAACTTTCATTGCTATTTTAAAATGAAAACTTAAGGCACAAAAAGTTTCTAAAAAATCAAAATAATCATTAATTGATTCAGTTGGTAATGGAATCACTTGAATTGATTCAGAGGATTATGTATGTAAAGTAAATAAGTATATAGGTGTTCAAATAAAATGGATCTGATTTGAGTCCCAGCTGTACCACTTACTAGCTGATAATCCTGCAGATTTTATTTAAAAAATTTCTAAACTTCAGCATTCTCGTTTGTGTAATTACCATAGTATGTTATCAAACTCATAGGTCTGTTGAGATGATTAAATAATACGATGTAAATAAAGTGCTTAAACCAATGTCTAGCACATGGTGAGTGTTCCATAAATATTAACTCTTATAACTTTTATTATTGTTAATAGATTTAAAAACTTAAAGTAATTGATAGCTTACTTAACTTTGCTTTCATTCATTCAGTCATCAAACTTATGTTGAGCTCCTTTGTTCCAGCCTGTGTGCTCAGTCCTAGAAAGAACATCAGTGAACAAAACAGACATGACTCCCATTTTCACAGAGTTCAGAGTGAGGTATTGAGGAAAAATAATGGAATCCTTAAGTTTTTAAAAAGTAAATTAAAACATTTATAAAAATGCACAAAATATGAACATACTATACTTATTATAACAATCCTCATATAAACACCTTCTCTGTCAAGAAATAGTACAGTATTAGGACCCAGAAGCCCTGTGAATCCCTTGATCTATCTCATTTCTTTCCTCCTTCCTGGATACAACCACTATCCTGAATTTTATGAGAAAAATGTATTGGCTGTTTGGTTTGTATTATCACTTATGTGTGCCCTCTTAAATGATAATGTTAGTTTTGCTTGCTTTTGAATTTTACCTAAATGCAGGCATACTATATATACTCTTCTCTGCCTTACTTTATGTATGTGCATGTATCATCATTTCCCCCCAAACATTTAGTCTGTTAAGTTGATCTATATTATTGCTTCTGTTTTGATTGCTCCAGTTGATGGACATTTGGAGTGTTTCTCATTGTTGGCTATTGTGTTAGAGTTCTCTAGCAGGACAGAACTAATAGGATAGATGTGTATATGAAGGGGAGTTTATTAAAGAGTATTGACTCACATGATCACACGGTTAAGTCCCACAATAGGCCATCTGCAAGCTGAGGAGCAAGGAAGCCAGTCCGAACCCCCAAACCTCAAAAGTAGAGAAGCCAACAGTGCAGCCTTCAATCTGTGGCCAAAGGCGAGAGAACCCCTGGCAAACCACTGATGTAAGTCCAAGAGTCCAAAAACTGAAGAACTTGGAAGAACTCTGATGTTCGAGGGCAGGAAGCATCCAGCACAGGCGAAAGATGAAGGCTGGAGGACAGAGCAAGTCTTCTCTTTCAACCTTCTGCCTGCTATTTGTAGCTCCGCTGGCAGCTGAGAAAGAGGCAGAACCACCCTTAATCTGTGAAGAGGCAGACACACGCAGATTAAGGGTAAGTTTGCATCTCCCAGTCCACTGACTCAAATGTTAATCTCCTTTGGCAACACCCTCACAGAAACACCCAGAAACAATACTTTGCATCCTTTAATTCAATCAAGTTGATAGTTAATATTAACCATCACAGCTACTAAAACTATGCTGCCCCGAACTTTTGGATACATATCTCTTGGACATAATTGTGCTTACTTCCTTTGGGTATACCCAGAAGTGGAATTGTTGGGGTCATATGACAGACATATCTTCATACTTAGTAGATAATGGCAAACACATTTTTTGAAGTAGTTGTTGCAATATATACTAACATTAGTGGTTTATCATGTTTTATTTAAGAAAATAAAGAATCAGAGAAGAAGCCTACCAAATAAATCACTCAGGGAATTAAGTAGTGTCTTTTATGGTTTATGTTTATACTTGCTCCCCCCTTTTTTTTTTATAAATAATGTGACCTAGAGATGTAATGTGCTTTTGTCCAGATTTAACTTTGACATAAACATGTCAGTACTCTTTGTATTTCCTGAAGCTTCTTTCTTTGCTAGATTGGCTGTGACATAGAAAGCCATTTACTCAGTGCCTTAGCTCTCTGTTGTGCTACTTGTTCACCTACCTTAATTCTTTGAATAAAGTATAGAGAAGGGAAGATGAAGGGATGTTAAAGAGGGAGGAGAAGAGAAAGAAGAGACACAAGGAGATGACTCTTTTCAGTTTTAAAGTTTTTCTGCTAATCAAAACTAGGTAATAAAAGTGTTTACAAAGTGTCCAAAGATTTGAGAGTTGTCATAGCCAGACTATAGGGTCTTACCCTTCCCACTGTAGTGTTCACATGGAGCCCCTTTGGACTTTTAATCTCCCTGTTTATTCCTGAGAGTAATGCTAACTTCTGTAACAAATCAGCCTGAACATTTCAGTTGTCTCAATTAGGCGGCTTGCACAACTGGGTGACACTTGTGTAACTAGGTTTTTACCTCACTTGAGAAAGGTTTTCAATTTTAATTTCTCACAACTTTCTTCAGTATTTTGAGGTCTCTCTTTACCTATGCTGTAGTAGGAAGAGTTGCAGACAAAACTCAGACACCAAGTTAAAGAAGGAAGGGGTTTATTCGGCTGGGGGCATTGGCCAGACTCCTGTCTCAAGAGTCGAGCCCCCCGCGTGAACAATTCCTGTCCCATTTAAGGGCTCACAACTCTAAGGGGGTACACGTGAGAGGGTCGTCATCAATTGAGCAAATGGGGTACGTGACTGGGGGCTGCATGCACCAGTAATTAGATTGGAACAAAAGAGGATAGGGATTTTCACAGTGCTTTTCTCTACAATGTCTGTAATCTACAGATAACATAACCAATTAGGTCAGGGATCGACCTTTAACTACCAGGCCCAGGGTGTGGTGCCAGGCTGTCTGCTTGTGGATTTCATTTCTGCCTTTGAGTTTTTATTTTTTCTTTCTTTGGAAGCAGAAATTGGGCATAAGACAATATGAGAGGTGGTCTCCTACCTTATTCCTCGCCTTTGAGGCTCTCACTCAATAGTGGGAGTTTTCACTTTCATTTTACTACCTATGTCTTCTTGCAAGACAGATCGATAGTGATTCATATAGTACACTTTTGCTGAAGCATTTTGGTGAACTAAGGTAGTGATGAAGCTTTTATCATTTGAAGAAGTACAAGTAGTAAACAAGGGAGCAGTAAGCAGGTTCCTATTACTATTATAACTCTTATTATAAGAGTTCTAAATCCTCCTAGTGCTGGGAACCATTTTCTGAACATGGCCCCAGGATCAAATCCATGCCACACTTGCATGGGCACATATGCCCGTTTTGTCATATCTCTATGTCTTCAACTACTTGCCCTTGATGATCTATGTGTAGACAGCAGCTTGTGGATTTCATTTCTGCCTTTGAGTTTTTATTTTTTCTTTCTTTGGAAGCAGAAATTGGGCATAAGACAATATGAGAGGTGGTCTCCTACCTTATTCCTCGCCTTTGAGGCTCTCACTCAATAGTGGGAGTTTTCACTTTCATTTTTACTACCTATGTCTTCTTGCAAGACAGATCGATAGTGATTCATATAGTACACTTTTGCTGAAGCATTTTGGTGAACTAAGGTAGTGATGAAGCTTTTTATCATTTGAAGAAGTACAAGTAGCAAACAAGGGAGCAGTAAGCAGGTTCCTATTACTATTATAACTCTTATTATAAGAGTTCTAAATCCTCCTAGTGCTGGGAACCATTTTCTGAACATGGCCCCAGGATCAAATCCATGCCACACTTGCATGGGCACATATGCCCGTTTTGTCATATCTCTATGTCTTCAACTACTTGCCCTTGATGATCTATGTGTAGACAGCAATTAGTAAGGTTAAATTTCCTACAGACCTCTCCTTTAGCTGCTAGCAAGTAGTCGAGAGCTAATCTATTTTGATAGATAGCATTTCTCATCTGAGTTTCTTGCCAGATCAGAATAGTCGAGGCTCTGCCAGTTTTATTAGTGATTATTTCTAAAACAACTTGTAACCTTATGATTTGGTTGATGATGTAAATGTGGGTCCGGTATCCCCACGAGCCATCTTGTGCCTAAGTAGGAGGCCCATAATATTATATGATTCTCTCAGGGGGCCATTTATCATTTTTTCAATTTTCTATAGCTATGCTTCTCTTTTTGTGGGAAGCATAGACAGGGAAGCCCAGGAGTTTGCCTGTTTTTATGGGCCGTAGGAAGAAAGATGGTTTAATAGTGCCAATAACACAACTACCTGCCCACTGGTCAGGTAATATGGTATAAGCTCTATGCCCACATATCCAGTACAATCCAGTGGGGGCTGTCCAGCCCCAGTGGGACTCCGGGTAGGTCCACATGGTTTGCAACTTTGGGAATTTACTAAATGGATTTCTCTCTGTGATTTGAACTCCACCAAGTGACCATTTTTGTGATACCATTATACAGTTTCTGTCTCAGACAACTAAGTCGTCCTACGGGGTGAGTGAATTCTTTTCCTTCTTTAGCTATGCAATATTGTCCAATAATGAGGCTTTTAGGACCTAGAAATTATCAGGGTAACTCTTTTGAGCCAGGAATTCATCAGAAACTGGGTCTGTAGGTACTAATTCTGGGGCTTCTTATGGCCATTGATCTCCTATTATAGTTCTTCCACATACATAACATGAAGTGACATTGAAGACTGGGCTGCATGCTTGGCTAATTGCAAAATCAAATTTCTTGTTTTTCCTGGAATTTCTGGTACTGGAACATTTAGTTCATCATAGAAAGTTTGAAACACTGGCTCAGGAGAGCGTTTGTAAACTCTCCTTGACCCAAGATATTTACTCGAGGATCCAGTCTGGCCCTGTTGATTCTTAAGGTCACATGCTCCTCTTTTTTCCAGCGAGGATCAAGGAACTTGGTTATTACTAGCTCTAAGGGGTTACATTGTCCCTTAGTACAGGAAAGGCCATTTTTTCTTTCCTGAAGGTGGACTGGATCCTTTTCTTTTCTTTCTTTTTTTTTTTTTTTTTAATCTAAGTGGCCTAAATGACACAAGACCAGTATTTACATTTATTTCCACACAGTCCTAATTTATGACAGATGTACTTATTTTCTGCCATATAGCCTTTTTTCTAATTAAGAGAACCATACCTTATTCCTCACTTATTGCTATTAAGGGCAGCACAGGCATCAAATTTTAAGGTGACTTGTTTGGGCATCCCTCTTTCTTCTGTTTTGGCTAACACTTTACTTCTATCATTTATGAGCCCCCACCGGTCCTCAGTCCTTCATCTTGTTTTAAAAACTGTGGTCATGGGAGACTTAGATGGGTCATAACACACATCAGGTTGGTCATTTCCTGGGTTACATCCTTGTATAGAATAACATTGTACAAACAAGTTCTTTTTAGAGTTCCAGTACACTTAAAATAACCATAAAATAATAGGACTGTAGCAACCTTTTGTCTTACCTCAGTGACTTGATGTATACACTGGGAACAGCCCTCAATCTGAGGAAGGTCAGTGGAAGTCCTTACTGTAAAAGTCCAAATTTTAAGGAAAATGAGTCCCATGATGAGTTTCCTCATGCTTCGGCCATGTGTGGACCAGTCAGCTTCTGGGTGTGACTGGAGCAGGGCTTGTCGTCGTCTTCAGAGTCACTTTGCAGGGGTTGGCAAAGCTGCTCCAGTCCACGTACCTCTCACAGTCTACTGATGTTTAAGGATGGTCTTGGAGGTTGGGCCTGCTAGAATAAACTGACTCCAACACCTCTACACAGTTATGTTCAATTGGGCTCTCTGATACCGGGAGCAAGGTGGCAGGGTTTAGGTTGTTGCAAACTTTAGTGGTTATGTGGGGACTTTCACATAGCAAGCTTTGGTACTTGTTTAGTCTAGCATTTGTTAACAAATGATGTCCTTTAGTAGTCATTAAAGTTACCACAGCATGGGGGGCCTTTATATTCAGGTTTTGCTTGCGGGTTAGTTTATCTGCTTCTTGTGCTAACAGGGCCATTGCTGCTAGGGCCCTTAGACCTGGGGACCAGTCTTTGGAAACCCTGTCTAGTTGTTTTGAGAGATAGGCCACTGGCCTTGGCCAGGGCCCCACAGTCTGGGTTAAAACTCCAACTGCCATTTTTTCATTTTTTCTCTTTCTGACACATAGAGTGTAAAAGGTTTTGTCTGGTCAGGTAGCCCCAGGGCTGGGGCCGACATGAGTTTTTCTTTTAATTCATGAAAAGCTCATTGCTGTTGGTTGTAATAGATGTACTTTATCTAATCTACATTTCTATTAACTGCCACCTACCAAAATATTGACTTAAATCCTGCAGCTATTTGATTTCAGGCTTTAAATTGATCTGGTATTCCTTGCGGGACTCCAATTCCATCTAAATAGACATGAGAGTTGAAAGACCCATAAGGGGCTTCTCTTGCTTTACAATGTCTTATTTTTTTTTTTCCTTCTGGTTAATGAAATGCCAGGGTGAAAGGGATAGCCAATGGGACTAAAGTACAAGTGCCACTCCAGTTATTCGGCAGAGTGCTCAGTAAAGGTCCACCACAATACCATCACACATCCACTCAGGGATGAACAAAGACTGACTGATAAGTTCTTGAAAATTCTTAAGCTCACTACATCCTTTCAGGTCTCCAAGGAATGCTAAGTTTCCTCCCTGTCATGAGAGACACCAAGTGAACTTAGTGTTGGGAGACAGAGGCTGGATGGCCCTCAAGGGCTGACCCGCAGGGTGCCGGACTTTGGGATATAGCAGAGAGAGCTTGGCATGACTTATTACTCCAGACTGTAGAATGTGGGCTACCATGTAGCCCACACCTGGTTGACTGAAGGACCACCTTAGTGGAAAGGGGACAATCTGGGCCTCTGGCCTGCCATGTGCACAAGAATAACGATTTCTTTTGTTTAATGTGCAGATGGAATATTTGATCCATTTTAACCAGGCATTTGCATCTTGGTATCCTGTCTTATTTGCTAAAGATTGTATTAAGTCCTTAACTTCTATGATCCTCTAGTAAAATGAATGTATGTTTTAGGAAATTACAAAACCTGTTGGGGCAGTCCATCCTTGCTCTTTAGTGATCCACAGAATGATGGACCAGCTACAGCATGAAAGCCCTACATCGGGGGACAAGACTCCTGGTTGGCACTGGGGTCTTTATTGAAATTTCCCCAGATTAAATGGTCCTAGTTTACTAATGCCTAGTCTGAGGAGAGTCAGGAGAGACAGAAATACTTCTCTGAAGTAGAAAGCTGTCTTTGCCTTGGCAAGTTCTCATAGGGTATAACAAGGCAAGCATTAAATGCAATAGTTTGAGGCAAAATTGACTTGATTATGTTAATAACTAGATGATCAGCAATAGAACGAGGAAAGAAGAAAGAGCAATAGGATAGATGAAAAGAGTTAAATTTTTCTTAGCATTAGTTTGGTAGGGTTTTCCCCTGGGACTATGGCCCACGACTCTGGAGGGGGTGGTGCTTTCTTGACTTGGGTGTGATGAGTCCATCCTTTTTTTTTTTTTCTTTTTCCCTTAGGATACTTCTGAACTGATGAGGTATACTCACAATGAGGTTTCCTCTAAAAGTTATTTTTTTGTTTACTTTTTGTTTGTTTGTTTGTTAGCAAAGCAGTTGCCTCTACAGCTTGAATGCATTTGGGCCATCCGCAGGTTACTGGGTAAAGGATATTCGATAGGAAGGCTTCAGTACTTTCGGGATACACCCGTGTTTACACTGACAATAAAGTGGTATTGGAGTGTTATAGGGTTACAGAGAATACCATAAATTATCAATTACAGGTTTTAAATTTACCTTGGCTTTTAAAGGAATAGGGTACACTTTTTTTTTTCTTAACTACTTGTATATCTCTCTTTCTCTTTTTCTTTCTCTTTGACTTTGTCTCTCTCTCTTTGACTTTCCTTTTGCCTCTGTCTCTTCTCTCTCTCTGCCTCTTTTCCTTTATGTCTCTTTCCTTTCTGTGTCTCTGGTGGTCTTTCCATGTTTCTGCCAACCGCTTATGCTGCTGTTCTCTCAATCACTGTGTGTTGGGGGCAGGGGTTCTAAAATCAACTCTAACCAAATGTCTATGTATGGGAACTGGTCTGGGTTCCCTGGCTTACAGGTTACCTTGTGCCATACCTTTGAAGCAAGGGACCTGTCCAAGCTTCCTTCTAATGGCCAACCTACCTCTAATGCTGGCCAGTCTATCTTATACAAAGTTTTAAGTTTTCCTAGTGTCATAGTACTCCATAGTCTCCTTTAAATTCCATTTTGAATTTTTTCAACAAGTTCCTAGTAGGGTGGGCTTATTTGTGCCTGACCTATGCTTCTTTGATACAAAACACCATGCTCACACCACACATACACCACAAAACAAAGAACAGGTAAAAAGGGCACATACACACTTTTGCAGTTTGCACCAAACCAAAATCAGAGTATCCAGAAATACAAGCCAGGTCACAACCAAAACCAAAGTATCAAGCAATCCAAGTCAAGTCAAAAACAAAGACCGCAGTGCCTATACAGGCACACCATGGGTGATTAGGCCACACTTCCACTCAAATGGAGTAGGCAAGTTCCCAAGACCAGTCCTGTCAAGCAATTCAAACCAAGTCAAAACCAAAACCAAAGTGCTGGTAAAGGCATGCCATGGGTGATCAGGCCATGCTTCCACTCCAACGGGGTGGGCAAGTTTCAAAGACTAGTCTTACCAAGTTGTAGATGTCCAGAGTCCAAGTGCCCATTCCTTCCCTGTGTTCAGCCACTGCGTTGAACCTCCATGGGGGCCAGCCACACACTGCTCTGGCGAGGTGTCCCACGGAGACAAATGCCTACCTGGGAGTGCTCTCAGGATCCGCGTTGCTCAGGCTGGTCGGAGTCCCCAACAGGGATACTCCACAGGGCAGGCTTAAGCCGCCTAAGGAGCTGTCTCGCCAGTCCGCCAATCACCACACTTCCCAGTTGGGGAACCAAGAAATGTAGCAGGACTAGCTGCAGACAAAACTACTCAGACACTGAGTTAAAGAAGGAAGAGGTTTATTTGGCCAGGGACATTGGCCAGACTCCTGTCTCAAGAGCCAAGCTCCCCCAGTGAGCAATTCCTGTCCCTTTTAAGGGCTCACAACTCTAAGGGGGTGCGTGTGAGAGGGTCGTGATCAATTGAGCAAGCAGGGGGTATGTGACTAGGGGCTGCATGCACCAGTGATTGGAACAAAACAAGATAGGGATTTTCACAGTGCTTTTCTATACAATGTCTGTAATCTATAGATAACACAACCGATTAGGTCAGGGGTCGATCTTTAACTACTAGGCCCAGGGAGTGGTGCCAGGCTGTCTGCTTGTGGATTTCATTTCTGCCTTTTAGTTTTTACTTTTTCTTTATTTGGTGGCAGAAATTGGGCATAAGACAATATGAGGAGTGGTCTCCTCCCTTAATGCCTGCTTTTGGAAATTTTAAGAAATTTTCAGTTTGAGATCTAGGCTACAGGGGCTGTTGATTTTATTCACTGTCATGTGCTCTTTGTATACTGAGCAACTTACTCCTGCACTAATCAAAATATGATCGTGTAGCTCCTTCAGATGTGTGTCATCAAGTCCCAGTCACTTGGTGTACAGATGGCAAATTATAATTGGAATCAACATCCTATATTGGCTGGAAGCTCCCACCCCAAGCTACAGAGATAGTATGTGTGTGTGTGTAGGTGTGTGTGTATATTTGTGTGTGTGTGTGTTCTCAGAGGAAGAAAGTGTACCAAAAAAGGCAATAAAAGATTACTAAAATAGAATTAAATAATATTATAAATGTAACCATAGTGTCATCGTATTCCTAAAGTGACAGTGAAAACTAAATACAAGTAAATAAATGTCAAAAAAGATTGATTTTGCCATTATGGTATAATTTATTTATTAGAGACTGATCCTTATTACCCAAAAATGTTCAAGTTATTCTTTCTTCCTTAAGTCAGCAGATTTGTAGTTTTGATTTAGGATGCTTAGGATACGTGGAAGCAATGCTTCTGTGTGTGTGTGTGTGTGTGTGTGTGTGTGTGTGTGTGTATTTAAGTGCTTAGGCACAGCCTACATATGAGTAGTTATACACAGTGAGATATTTAAAAATTATTTTAGATGTTGATTTGAGCAATAATAACCAAAATAACCTTGAAAAATGTTTCTCATACAATGGGACTATGAGCATAATTCATTCATGTACCTCAGAACTTAGTTTCTATTATAATTAATATTCAGCAATTATGAGATAAGGGAAATGAATTTCTAAACAACTGGCACAAAACAAAATATTGTTATTTTTTCATAAAATGGTAAAAACATATAAAATTTTGCTTTTGTAGTTAAATGTTATAGCAATGTGGTGTCAAATATAAATTTAAGTCTTTTGCTTGTAGTTTTCATTTGATTCCAGTAGATGGCAGATTTATTTCCTTTATAGGACAGCTATATTCTAGTTCTATTACAGTGAACAGGGAGTGAAAAGATCTTAGATTTATCATCTATTGAATGTTTTGTTGACAAATTATAGCTGTATTTAGTATATAAAATTTACTCACAGTAGTTATCATAAACAGATACTTCAGATATGGTGGTTAGGTTCTGCTTGGGAAGTTGAAACAGATCAGATATGTGCTTACACGATACCTGTAGGGGTATCTTAGGTAAGGGTGTTCTTGGAGGCCAGGTCAAGCTGAAAGGAAATTTTTTTAAACCAAGTAGTGATTTATATAAGTTTCCAGGCAAGAAAAGGAATGAAATTGAAGTCAACAGAACAGTCAAATTCAAAGGCTGAGAAAAATTTGACAGTGTCCAATGAGTGACCAAGTTGTGAACAGTTAGCCAGATGGTTGAAAGTCAAGAACATTATGGACTGAAGCCCAATCGAGGTCAAATCTGAGGTCAAGATGGCTTAGGTCCCATGTGTATGCACACTATATTATTTTTCTATTGCTACTGTAACAAATCACCAAACTGTTGTGGCTTAAAACAACACAAATGTATTATCTTGTAGTTCTGGAGGTTAGAAGTTTAAAATGAATCTCACTAGGATAAAATCAATGTCAGCAGTACTGTGTTTCTTTCCGGTGGCTCTAAGAGAGAGTTCATTTCCTTGCCTGTGTCTAGTTTCTCATGCTTGGGATTACAGATCCCTTCTGTCTTCAAAGCCAACAGTGGTTCATTGACTCCTTCTCACACTGCACCACTCTTGACTCATGCCTCCTGCTTTCCTTTTCGACTTAAAAAGTTCCTTGTGATGCCCTTGCACCTACATGGATATCTCAAGACAATCTCCCTGTCTCAGGCCATCTGATTAGTAACCTGAATTACCTTAACACATTTGCAACTTTAGTTTCCATTTGCTATGTAATGAAACATAACCACAGGTTCTGGAGTCTAGGGCATGGCCATCTGTGAGGTTTTTCCTCTGCTCACCATAGACACTGAGCATATTTCACACTTAGACGGCTGGCAGGGGTAAATGTTTTTCTCAAAATAGTAAGACTAAACTAGGCTGGCCCAAATAAACATACAATTCTATAACTACAGCTTGTTTATATAATCTGCAGGTTCATTCTCTGCACAGTGATACAACTACAGGTGAAAAAGAAGAGGTTTGGGCCACTAATTCTCTTTCATTTTCTTTCAAAGACAAAGCTTCATTTCTATAAAAGTCAACATCCCTGCAAGTTAAAAACCCTCAACAAACTGGGCATTGAAGGAATGTACCTCGAAATAACGAGAGCCATCTATGACAAATCCACAGCCAACATCATACTGAATGGGCAAAAGCTGGAAACATTCATCATAAGAACTGGAACAAAATAAGGATGTCCACTTTCACCACTCCTATTCAACATAGTACTGGGAGTCTTAGCAAGAGCAATCAGGCAGGAGAAAGAAATAAAGGGCATCCAAACTGGTCATGAGGAAGTCAAACTATCTCCATTTGCAGAAATTATCATTCTATACCTAGAAAACTCCAAAGTCTCTGTCCAAAGACTCCTAGAACTCATAAACAACTTCAGCAAAGTTTCAGGATACAAAACAAATGTACAAAATCACTAGCATTCTATACACCAATAGCATCCAAGCTGACAGTCAAATCAAGAATGCAATAACATTCACAATTGGCACAAAAAGAATAAAATACCTAGAAATACAGGTAACCAAGGAGGTGAAATATCTCTATATGGAGATTCACATTTCATCAGTTTCTCTTATGTTTCTTTATTCTGTGTCATAGTTTCCCTTGGAACAAAGCAGATTAAGAATCACAGACTTACCTGTAGTTTACCTATTATTTACTTATTACTTTACTTAATTATTTTACTTAACTAGCTCATTAATGTCATATATACTTAATATATAATATATATATATATATTTTTTTTTTTTTTTTTTTCTTAATTTTGAGATGAGTCTCAGCTCTCTCTCCCACGCGTGGAGTGCGGTGGTGCAATCTCAGCTCACTGCAACCTCTGCCTCCTGTGTTCAAGTGATTCTCCTGCCTCAGCCTCCCAGGTAGCTGGGACTACAGGCACATGCCACCATGCTCGGCTAATTTTTTTGGAATTTTCATAGAGAGGGGGTTTCACCATATTGGTCTGCCTGGTCTCGAATTCCCGACCTTAGGTGATGCACCCACCTCAGCCTCCCAAAGAGCTGGAATTACAGGCGTGAGCCACCGTATTCAAATTAGGTCATTGAGAGAAGTACTGTCATTGTTGGTGTTGGCACTTAAAGCCTCAGCTCTGATTTTGCTTATAGATTCTTTCAGGTTACAGTGACATTTGTAAGATTTCACTAGCCAAGAAATTTTAGCAAGTAATATATCTGTAAATCAATAGAAAGTCAAACAAGTATTAGCTCATTGCTCATGAACATCTTCCATTTCGGTAGTTCTCAAAACTACTTCTACATTAAAAATTATCTGGTGAGTTTTAAGAAATATGACACACAAAGTCCACCGTAAACCAATTAATTTCAAATTCCTGAGGATAAGGCCTGAACATTGGTATTATATGAAAGCTCCTTGGGTATTTTGGATGTGCAGCCACAGTGAAGGACTGTGTAGTTTTCTCCCCTCTATTTTTCATTCTTTTCTTGTCTGCCTTTTTCTCCTCTTAGTCCGGGTTTAGCTGAAAGATTACCTTTCTCAGTAATAGACAGAGTTAATCGGAAGCCTCTGTTTTTATTGAAGCTGCCAGGCTATATTTCCTGTGGAAAAGCAAACCGGCTTGTTCCTGACAGCCACTGCCTTACCTGTTTCTCTGAATCAACAGATAAATTAAGGTACAAACATATTCAAACAGATAACAATAGGGTTTACTCTGCAGGCTCAAAGTGGTTTTAAGTTACTCAAGTGTTTCATATTTATCGATGATAATGTTTTAACAAAGAGGTGCTGAGTTATGATTACCATAAACCACTAGCAAATTTGCCATTTCAAGTCCAAAGTATGGTGCAATGCAAGTCATTTGCATTTATCTCTTTATCACCATCCAGACTTAAACTACTTAGAACTGACTTCATAACAGATTACTATTAGAAACAATGTTTGGACATGAATAATGTTGAAGGCACCATGAGGTGTCACAAGAATTAAGTGCCTCTCGGGTCATGGCATCTCTGAATGCCATTTTATTTGCAGAGCTTTATGTTCCACAAATATTTGGTAGATACAGTACAGAGGTGCTATAATATTTTTACAGACAATTCTGAATGAGTATAACATCATGTTACAGATTGGAGGAGAAAGACGTTTATTTATCTCACATGTCTGCAGCCAACTATGTAAGTTTGTCTTTTCATGCCAGTAGATATTTTTCTGTCCCTTCCTTGTATAATAATGGATTTGGTCAATATTAAACAAAATTTAGACTATATTATTATATAAAATTATAGGTTATTTGCAATTCTTCCTCTGTTGAGGCTTCCTGAATTTCCTGCTAATTCAGAGCTTCTTTCTACTTTTATAGCAATGTTCCCAGAGTGGGAGCCTAAGCTTCATTCATATGATAAATTTGTCACTATCTAGGCTTGCCTTGAATGTTCACACTGTGTGCTAACTAGAAACTGATTGGAATGTTGAACTACATACAGCCATACTTCATTTTATTGTGCTTCACTTAATTGTGCCTCACAGATACTGCATTTTTAAAATTAAAGGCCATGGCAACCCTGGCATGGCATCCAGCCAGTTTATCAGGGCCATTTTTCCAATAGCATGTACCCACTTCATATCTCTGTGTCACATTTTCATAATTCGTGCAATTTTCAGACTGTTAAAAATATTCTATCTGTCATGGTGATGTGTGGTAATTGATCTTTGATGTTACTATTGTAGTTGTTTTGGGGTTCCATGAACTGTGCCTGTATAAGATGGAGAACTTAATCAATAAATGTTATGTATGTTCTGACAGCTCCACTTACCAGCTGTTCCCCCATGTCTCTCTGTTTCCTCGGTCCTCCTTGTTTCCTGAGGCACAAGAATGATGAAATTGGGTCAATGAATAACCCTACAATGACCTCGAAGTGTTCACAGGAAAAGAATTGTCACACATCTCTCATATACAATCAGAAGCTAGACATGATTAAGATTAGTGAGAAAAGCATATCAAAAATTGAGACAGGCCAAAAGCTAGGCCTCTTGTCCCATCCTGTTAGTAAGCAAACTTGTGACGGCAAAGGAAATCTTCTTGAAGAAAATTAAAAGTGCTACTCCAGTGAACGCACAAATGATAAGAAACCGAAACAGCTTTTGCTGTTTCAGTGAAATTGCTGATAGGAGAATATTTTAATGGTCTGGATAGAAGATCAAACCAGCCACTACACTCCCTTAAGCCAAAGCCTAATTTAGAGCAATGCACCAACTCTTCAATTCTATCAAGGCTGCAAGAGGTGAGGAAGCTGCAGAAGAACAGTTGGAAGGTAGCAAGTATTAATTCATGAGGTTTAAGAAAATAACCCGTTTTCATAAGATAAAAGTACAAGATGATGGAGCAAGTGTGAAGTAGAAGCTTCAGCCAGTTATTCAAAAGATCTAGCTAAGAGAATTGATGAAGGTAGCTACATAAAACAGTAGATTTTTCATGTAGACAAAACAGCTTTATAATGAAAGAAGGTGCTAGCTAGGACTAGCAAGAGAACTAGATTTAGAAGTGGAGCCCGAAGATGTGACTGGATAGCTGCAATCTCATGATAAAAGTTAAATGGATGAATTGGTTCTTATCAATTAGCAAAGAAAGTAGTTTCTTCAGATGGAGCCTACTCCTAATGAAGATGCTGTATACATTGATGAAGTGACAACAAAGGACTTAGGATAATATATAAATTTAGCTGATAAAGCAACAATGGAATTTGAGAGAAATGAATTCAATTTTGAAAGAATTTTGACTGCAGTAAAATGCTTTTAACAGCATTGCATGCTCCAGAGAAATCTTTCATAAAAGGAAGAGTGACTCAATGTGGCAAACTCCATTGTCTGATTTTTAAAAATTGCCACAATCACTCCAATCTTCAACAACCACCAGCCTGGTCAGCAGCCATCACATCAATCCTCCACCAACAAACAGATGATGACTTGTTGAAGGCTGAGATGGTAATTAGCACTTTTAGTAAGAAAGTATTTTTAAATTAAGTTATATGCATTGCTCATTAAGATAGATATAATGTTATTGAACACTTAATAGACCAGAGTATAGCTAAATGTAACTTTTATATGCAGTAGGAAACCAAAAAACTTGTGTGACTTTCTTTATTGTGATACTCACTTCATTGTGTTGGCCTCAAACTGAGCTCACAATATTTCCAAGATATGCTTGTTGTTTCACAGGAAATACATCTGACTGGAGTCCATAATGCCTGTGGACCTCCAGAGCTAAAACATCAAAACTACAGTGAAAGAGTGGTCTTCTCTTCACTGTTATGCCCTCATAGGAGAAGGGACTTATTCTGAGGAAAGGGAGGTCTGAGGTGCACAATTCTAGATAGAGACATCCTGTTGCTGAGACAGCGGGAGTGTCATCCAGCCTCCACACTGGTGTTGAAGCCAAAACTGCACCAACAAATGTAAAGGCAAGGAAGACTTTATTTATTTGTTTACTTACTTATTTATTTATTTATTTATTTATTTATTTATTTATATTTTTTTGAGACAGAGCCTTACTCTGTCACCTAGGTTGGAGTGCAGTGGTGAGATCTCCGGTCACTGCAACCTACTCCTCCCAGCTTCAATCAATTCTCCTGCCTCAGCATCTTGAATAGCTGGGACTACAGGGATGTACCACTGTGCCCAGCTCATTTTTGTATTTTTGGCAGAGATGGGGTTTCACCATGTCGACCAGGCTGGTCTTGATCTCCTGACATCAGGTAATCTGCCCGCCTCAGCCTCCCGAAGTATTAGGATTACAGGCATGGGCCACTGCACCCAGCCAAAGAAGACTATATTCAAGACTATTGAAACAGGAAAAAGAGACTGACCTGTTCTTCACTGAAACAAAAGTTAGAAGGGTTTTGAAGCACTGGGATGAGCTAATGGAAAAGTACTGGTTGACATTAGGGGCTAGATTGATCAATGAGATAGTTGGATCACATGTAGTTATTCCTGAGTTTGCAAATGTTTTTCTCTGCATATAGGCCATCTGCGTTTGCTAATTGTTATCCATCAAAGTTAGGTTCCTCCCTTCTCAAAGAGACTGAAATATAGTGATGCCATCTCCTTCGATGTTTGCATTTCTAAAAAAAGATGGTTTCCAGGTTCTTGAGAAAGACATTTCCTTACTGTAAAACTGGCAAATAGCTGGGAAGAGACTGACATGCATTTCAAAAGGGAAGAGAAAGAATTTACAATTGCAAATTTTCTAAAGTAAATGCTCTAAAAAAATGGAGGTCAGGGGCCCATTGTCTGATAGAAATATGTCTAAAGCTTAGTCAAGCTGAGGGGAACTATTTTCACCATTGGAGTAGTGCTAATGTCTCAAGGAGAGATGACCTCAATAAAGAGTGACTCCTAAAAAGTAGTGTCATGAAAGTTTCTTTAATAAAGCAAAGACCTGTGGCAGTGCTGAGAGAAGAAGAGCATTTCTTCATACCAAGTCTGCACAGTAATCATTGAAGCAGATAGGAGCAAAGTCTCTGCCAGAGCCAATGAAGAACAAAGTCAATGAAAGATCAATAGGCAGTAACAGCAGAACTGACACAAAAAGCATTCCTGTAACAGCATCTTTCTGGGAAGTAGATGGGAAGTTTAATTCTCCATTTGGCCAGTGTGGCAGCTGTGGTGCCAAGCACAGGGAAGTCGGTGGGTGTAATGGAAGGTGGCAGCTACTCATAGGCACATGTGAGCACCGCATGAACCACTCTGGAGTGAAAGGGAAATGTGCATTGCCTAACAACAGTCATATGTTCTGAGCTATGTGTCATTACACAACTTCATCATTGTGCAAACATCATAGGGTATACTTACACAAATCTAGATGATAAAGGCTACTATGCACTTAGGTTGTGATGTAGCCTACTGCTCCTAGGCTACCAACCTGTACAACATGTTACTGTGCTGAATACTACAGGCAATTGAACTGTTCAACCAGTGTAGCCTAAAATTGCCTCCTTACATAGTTAAGTTTGGCCTAAAGTTTTTCCTGTACATCATGAACTATATAACATGTGGAGGGGTAAACCGATCACAGCCCACACCTGTGCCAATCACTGAGTTTTGGGCAATCAAATGTAGCCAACTGTTCAAACCGTGTTCAAATAAGGCAAACACCAAGCTGTAATCAATCTAGTTGTTTCTGTACCTCATTTCTGATTTCTGTATGTCACTTCCCTTTTTTTGATCTATAAATCTTTTCCCGCAATGTGGATGCATGGGAGTCTCCCTGAATCTGCAGCATTTCTGGGGGATGCCTGGTTAGCGAATTGTTCATTGCTCAATGAAACTTCCTTAAATTTAATTTGGCTGAAGTTTTTCTTCTAACAGAACACAATGGTAAATATTTGTATATATAAACATAGAGAAGGTAGAAGGATGGTAACCATAGGCTGGGAAGCATGGTTAGGGGGTTGGCAGGGAGGCGGGGATGGTTAATGGGTACAAAAAAAAAAAAATAGAGAAAATGAGTAAGACCCACTATTCGCTAGCATAACAAGGTGAGTACAGTCAATAATAACTTCATTGTACCTTTTTTTTGGAGCCAGGTTTCACTCTTGTCACCCAGGCTGGAGTGCAATGGCGTCATCTTGGCTCATTGCAGCCTCTGCCTCTCAGGTTCAAGTGATTCTCCTGCCTCAGCCTCCTGTGTAGCCCGCCACCATGCCTGGCTAATTTTTATATTTTTTATTTTTAGTAGAGATGGGATTTCACCATGTTGGCCAGGCTGGTCTCAAACTCCTGACCTCAGGTGATCCACTGGTTTTAAAGTAACATAGAATGTAATTAGATTGTTTATAACTCAAGGGATAAAAGCTTGAGGGAATGAACACCCTATCCTCCATTATGTGCTTATTTCACATTGCATGCCTGTATCCAAACACCTCATGTATCCCATAAATATACACACCCATTATGTACCCACTGCATTTTTAAAAAATGAAAATAAATTAAAAAAGAAAAGGTACAGTAAAAATGCTGTATTTTAATCTCATTAGATAACCATTGTACATGTAGTCTGGCCTTAACAGAAATACTCTTATGTGGGATATGACTGTATTTGGAAGTGGTTATGGTTTTAGTGACATTGTAGGGGGAAATGATCCTAGGAATTTGTCTTTTTTTATTTCTGATTCTGTAATATCTTTCCAACTGATGTAGTTTTGGAGGTAGCACACTTAATTAAAAATAATACAGTTGTCTTCATTATTCAAATGGAAATTTCAGTTTCAGTTTTTGCCCCTTACTACCTATGCTATCTTTAGCAAGTTCCTTACATTTCTTATGCTTGAATTTTGCTTCTGAAAAAATAAAATAGAAATCCTGTGTAAGATTGGTATAATGTTTAAATGTATAAAAAGCACAAAGCATGTGCCTGGTACATGACACGCCCCCTACAAAGGTAAATCCCCATCCTCCATTATATTCCTATACATGATAGTCTCCAACGTATTAAATTATCTCAATACTCAAAACTAACTGATGTTAAAAACTTGACTAAGCCATTTGCTTTCTTTACATAGTCTCTGTGCAAAGAAAGTTTAGAAAGTCAAGAAATTCTTTTTATTATTAAGATGACTGAAACATCTGGCCTCAAGTACTTGGATAATTCAATTGAAAAAGACATAGTATTTTCTTAGCATGATGACCTCAATTCTCTAATCTATTTTGCACGTTTAGGCATACCTAGCAAACCAAGAGAACTGGAACAAAATGATCACAATTTGCAACTAGAATATCACAAAATTAGTTCTAGTAACACTTTTTGACAAGGTGAAATTTTGTCATGTAATAAAACAATAATACACTTGTAAGAAATCTCTTTAACTTTTCTCATGCTTTACTAAAATTATAAGGATGCTATGGTTTTTAGATTGAACACCACCTTTAAATTTATGACTTCTATCCTATGGAATACATCAAGATATATCATCTAAAAGAATGACTTACAAAGATGTCATGTATTAAATTAACATTAATACAAATTTATAATGTAATCATACTTGTTTATTTTTGATTTATTGCCTGGGCTTTTGGAATCTTATCCAAAAAATGATTGCCCAGAACAACATAATGGAGCTCTTCTCCTGTTCTTTTTCTTTCTTTCCTTCTAGTAACTTAGAGTTTTTGGTCTTATGTTAATAAGTCTTTTATCCATCTTAAGTTGATTTTGTATGTGGTATGAGATGAGATCCAATTTCATTTTCTGCATGTGGATATGTAATTTTCTTTAATTTTATTTTAAGCCCGGGGGAACATGGGAAAATTTGTTATATAGGCAAACTTGTGTCATGGGGGTTTGTTGTACAGATTATTTCTTCACCCAGGTATTAAGTCTAGTACCCATTAGTGTTTTTTCTTTTTTAACCCTCTCCATCCTCCTACCCTTGACCCTCTGATAGGCCCCAGTGTATGTTGTTCCCCTCTTTATGTCCATGTGTTCTCATCATTTACTTCCCATTTATAACTGAGAACATGCAGTATTTGGTGTTCTGTTACTGTGTTACTTTGCTAAGGAAAACGACCTCCAGCTCCATCCATGTTCCTGCAAAGGATATGATCTCATTCTTTTTTATGGCTGCATAGTATTTAATGGTGTATATGTACCATGTTTTCATTATCCAGTCTATCATTGATGGGCATTTAGGGTGATTTCATGTCTTTGCTATTGTGAATAGAGCCACAATGAACATATGTGTACATGTGTCTTTATAATAGAATGATTTATATTTCTTTGGGTATATACCTCGTGGTGAGTTTGCTGAGTCAAATGGTATTTCTCTTTTTAGGTATTTGAGAAATTGCCACATTGTCTTCCACAATGGTTGAATTAATTTACACTCCCACCAATGGTGTATAAGAGTTCCTTTTTCTCTGCAACCTTGACAGCATCTGGTAATTTTTGACTTTTTAATAAATAGCCATTCTTCCTTGTGTGAGATGGCATCTCATTTTGATGTGGATTTGCATTTCTCTAATGATCAGGGATGTTGAGCTGTTTTTGATATGATTGTTGGCTGCATGTATGTCTTCTTTTGAAAGCTGCCTGTGTCCTATGCCTACATTTTAATGGAGTTGTTTGCTTTTTCTTGTAAATTTAAGTACCCTTATAGATTCTAGATGTTAGATATTTGTCAGATGCATAGTTTGCGAAACTTTCTCCCATTCTGTAGGTTGTCTGTTTACTCTGTTGACAGTTTTCTTTGCTGTGAAGAAGCTCTTTAATTAGATCCCATTTGTCAATTTTTGCTTTTGTTGCCATTGTCTTTTGTCACCTTTCTTATGAAATCTTTGTTCATTCCTATGTCCGGAATGATATTGCCTTGGTTATCTGCCAGGGTTTTTATAGTAAATAATCTGTAAAACAAACCCCTATGACACAAGGTTACCTATGTAACAAACCTACACTTTTACTCCTGAACTTGAAAGTTAAAAAAAAAGTTTTGGGTTTTATATTTAAGTCTTAAATCATTCTTGAGTTAATTTTTATATATGGTATAAGAAAGGAGTCCAGTTTTAATCTTCTGCATATGGCTAGCCAGTTATCTCAACACTATTTATTGAATAGGAAATCTTTTTCCCATTGCTTAATTTTGTCTGGTTTTCAGAAATTAGATAGTTGTAGGTATTCAGCCTTATTTCTAGGTTCTCTATTCTGTTCTGTTGGTTGATGTGTCTGCTTTTGTATTAGTACCATGATGGTTTGGTACCTCCAGCTTTGTTCTGTTTGTTGAGGATTGCCTTGGCAATTCAGGCTTGTTTTTGGTTCCACATGAATTTTAAGACAGTTTTTTTCTAGTTCTATGAAGAATGAGGTCAGCATCTTCCTGATACCGAAACCTGACAGAGACACACAATAAAAGAAAGCTTAAGGACAATATCCTTGATGAGCATCAATGCAAAAGTTCTCAACAAAATAACAGCAAACTGAATCTAGCAGCACATCAAAATGCTTATTTACCACAATGAAATCAGCTTTATCCCTGGGATGCAAGGTTGATTGAACATATGTAAATCAATAAATGTGATTCATCACATCAACAGAACCAAAGACAAAAACCACATGATTATCTCAATAGATACAGAAAATGTTTTTTAATAAAATTCAACACCCCTTCATGTTAAAAACTCTTAATTAGGTATTGAAGGAACATACCTCAAAATATAACAATAAGAGCCATCTATGACAAACCCACAGCCAACATCATCCTGAATGGGCAAAAGCTGGAAGCATTCCTTTTGAAGACCAGCACAAAACAACGATGCCCTCTCTCGCCACTCCTATTCAACACAGTATTGGAAGTCCTGGCAAGGAGAGTCAGGCAAGAGAAAGAAATAAGTGTATTCAAATAGGAAGAGAGGAAGTCAAACTATCCATTTTTGTGGATAATATGATTCTATATCTAGAAAACCTCATAATCTCAGCTCAAAAGTTTCTTAAGCTGATAAACAACTTCAGCAATGTCTTAGGATACAAAATCAATGTTCAAAAGTCACTAACACTTCTATACAGCAATAGTCAAATCAAGGGCCACATCAGAAATGCAATCCCATTCACAATTGCCACAAAAATAAAAAAATATCTAGGAATATAACTCATTCGGGAGGTGAAAGATCTCTACAAAGATAACTACAAAACACTACTTAAAGAAATTAGAGACGACAAAACAAATGGAAAAACATTCCATGCTCATCGATAGGAAGAATCAAAATTGTTAAAATGGCCATACTGCTAAAGCAATTTTTAGGTCAATGTTATTCCTATTAAACTACTATGGATATCTAGATTACCAACTTCATTTGTTTAAAAGACTGTCCTTTCCCCATTTTGTGTTTTTAGCACTCTTGTCAAAGGTCAGTTAACCAATACTTACATTTATTTCTGGACTTTCTGTCCCATTCCACTGATCAATATGTCTGTTTTCATGCCAGTTTCATGCTGTTTTGATTACAATAGCTTTATAATATATCAAACTAAAAAGCTTCTGCACAGTGAAGGAAACAATTAAGAGAATAAAGACATAACACACAGATTGGGAGAAAATATTTACAACCCATACATCTAACAAGGGGCTAATATCCAAAATATATAAGGAACTCAAGCAACTCAATAGCAACAAAATACTAAACCAATTATAAAATAAGCAAAAGACATGAATAGACGTTTCTCAAAAAAAGATATACAAATGGCTGATGGATATATGACAAAATGCTCAACATCTCTACTCCTCATGAAAATGTAAATTAAAACTGCAATGAGATACTGCCGCACACCTTTAAAAATGGCTATTATCAAAAAGACAAAAGGTAAAAAGTGTTGGTGAGGGTGTGGAGGAAATAAAATCTTTGTATGCTGTTGATGGGAATGTAAATTAGTACAGCCATTTCAGTAAATAGAATGGAAAACAAAACAATAGTATGGAAAACAAAAAAAAATAAAAAAGAATGATCATATAACCCAGTAATCATACTTCTGGGCTTATATTTAAGGGCATTGAAATCAGTATGATGAAGAACGGTCTGTACTCCCACGTTCATTGCAGCATTATTCACAATAGCAAAGGAGTGAAAGCAACGTAAGTGCCCATCAGTAGATGAATGGATAAAGAAAATGTTGTATGTACATGCACAGTGGAATGCTATTTAGCCTAAAAAGGAAGAAAATGTTGTCACTTGTGACAACATAGATGGAACTGGAGAACATTATGCTAAGTGAAATCTGGGCACAGAAAGACAAAAATACTGTAGGATCTCACTTATATGTGAAGTATAAAAAAGCTGATCTTATAGAAACAGAATAGAAATGTGGTTGCCAGAGGCTGGGAGGCAAGGAAAGAAATGAGATAAGGTAAGTTGATTAAAGGGTACAAAATCTTAGATAGACTGGAGCAATAAGTTGTAGTAATCTATCATATTGCATGGTATCCACAGTTAACGATAATGTGTTATATATTTCAAAATTGCTATCTTTTTTTGTTTTTGTTTTTGATAAGAAGTCTGGCTCTGTCACCCAGGCTGGAGTGGAGTGGCATGATCTTGGCTCACCACAACCTCCACCTTCCAGGTTCAAGTGATTCTCCTGCCTCAGCCTCCCGAGTAGCTGGGATTACAGGAGCCCACCAGCACGCCTGGCTAATTTTTGTATTTTTAGTGGAGACGAGGTTTCACCATGTAGGTCAGGCTGGTCTTGAACTCCTGACCTCAAGCCTTTCACTCACCTGAGCCTCCTGAAGTGCTGGGATTACAGATGTGAACCACCATGCCCGGCCAAAACTGCTAAAAATGTTGTTCTCACCACAAAAAATGATAAATTGGTGAAACAACAGATATGTTAATTAGCTGGATTGAACCTTTCTATAATGTAGTTATAGATCAAAACATCACATTTTACCTAATAGTATACCCAATTATTTGTCAATTAAAAATAATTTTACAAATAAATATATATCCTAAATATGCTATATGAAAAAAGAGTGGTAGGTTTTGTGTTTCTCTGCAGGTGTGTATGTATATGTGAGGCTCTGGAATATGAATTGAGTTAATCTTGCTTTCTTGGATCTCTGCAAGTAGGTATTTGAAAGTATTTCTCCTTTTCTCTTGCTTTGTGTAGCATCTGTTTCAGTGCAAATATTTTAATGAATTTATATGGGTAATTAGTTTCATGTGATTATACTTTCCTCCAGCATTTCTAGAAACATCTTAAATACCAATATTTCCTATCTTTTATCACACAGATAAAGGAAGGCTGACAATCAGCAAATGACTATGTTAAACTCTGCATAGGTGTGCTACTGTGCCTTGAGCATTTTTTCTCA
Source organism: Rhinopithecus bieti (assembly GCF_001698545.2). NCBI lineage: Eukaryota > Metazoa > Chordata > Mammalia > Primates > Cercopithecidae > Rhinopithecus > Rhinopithecus bieti. Next base: position 2,747,005 of record NW_016807975.1, on the reverse strand, counting down.
CCCCTGTCTCTGAAAGTCCATTTGCTTCATTTATACTGATACTCCATATTCTTGTGTTATAGGAAGAATAGTAGCCCCCAAAGATGTCCACATTTGTATCCTTACATGGCAAAAGAATTTTACAGATGTAATTAAGATTAAAAACCTTTAGTTACGGAGATGATTCTGGATTATCCAGTTGGAGCCAATCTGATCCCATTCATCTTTAAGAATAGAGAGCCTTTCCAGGCTGTGATCAGAGAGAAGTGACCACCGAAGAAGGGTCAGGGAGCTGGAGATTGCTGGCTTTGAAGACAAAGGAAAGGGATGTGAACAATAGGGCCAAGGAATATACAGATCCTCTAGAAGTAGAAAAAGGAGGAAATGAATTTATCTTTAGAGACTCCAGAAAGGAATGCAGATCTGCTGACATCTTGATTTTAGCTCAGTGAGATCACGTTGGACTTTTGACCTACAGAACTATAGAACAGTAAATTTGCATCGTTTTAGACCATCCCATTTGTAGTAATTTTGAAAGTAGCAATAGAAAATGAATACACCTTGAGTCCAAATATATAAGCCTGGTATAAGCTGAATGATGGGAATGGGTTGTGGGGAGGCATTCAGCTTTACAATTCAAGTATGAGTCCCGTCTCTTTCCTGAAATTCCACTGAAAACACTAACTTGAACAGGTTTCAAGACCAGTTCTGGCCACATCTTCAACATGGTATGTTGATTACTTATTTCCCAGAACTAGTCTTTGTGTACATTTTGGGGCTGTGTATAAAACCTTTTCAAACAGAACTACTTTAGCCCCACTAATGTCTCTACACATTTCTAATAATCCACAGACCATGTGATTATCACCAGCCACTTTACCTGTTCACTCAACCTGTGATTTCTCATTGCTGAACTCTTACTAATTTAGCTGAGGGAGAGGGAAACCTGATTTGTTCTTTTCTCCTTACTCTTAGGGAGTTTAATGTTTCTCTTCTTATTGCCTCTTAAAGGTATTTCCTCCAAATCAGACTTATAAAACCTTTCTCTTATATACCTACTCCCACAAGGGTGTATTGTACGTGTGTGTGTATGTGTCTGTTACAAGTTTACTATAGAAGGGGTTATTTCTCATTTTCTTTCAGTCTACATTTCTATCTGTAATGTGTTTTTTTTTCTTCCCCACCCACACCCAGTTTACCTATCCCATGAATCTTTGACTTTATATGTTCACAATACAAAACCAAAGAGTGAATTTAAGTTCATGCCTATGTGTGCATGTGTATGTGTGCCAACAGGTGCTTAATATCTTTTTACTTATAAATTGTTACTCAACTGCATATACACACATATGTTAACATGAAATAAATCGAATTAAAAATGAAATAATTAATATTAGGTAGCTTTTGCTTTTGATTGATTTTCTTTCCAGGCCTATAAGTGTTGATGGGAAAATTAGTATGTAATCCATTAACATTCTGAAGGCTTTTTGTTAAGGTTGTAGTTGTCGCTCCTTACTGAGATTATACTCTGATTGCCAGTGCTTGTTTTGGCTCATATTAAGAGTGATGATAAAAGTTTTTATTTTACCAAAGCATGCTTTATCTTCTGCCCACTAAATAATTCACTGGATAAATATGTATAAATTTATATGTAAAATATCTGTAAATTATATGCCACACATCATTTAAAGAGAATGTAGACACACATGTATTATCCTACTCAAAATTACATTAAAAATAGCAGGGTGTGAAATTGAGTCAAGGACGTGATAAAGTTAGTCATGGATTTATCAAATATTTTAGCTATTTAAAAAAGTACTGGATCTTCCCTAGTCTTCACCATCTCTTACTGTTGTTCCCAGTGTCCCAATATTCCTACTTTATTATTTTTCTTACACATATCCTAAAACAAATAAAATGTTTATTATAAACTCAAAGATTAGAACAAAAGCTAAATATGACGGTAGTCATAACCCTGCATGTAACCTAGAGAAAATGTTTTTCCACCGCTTAGGGAACTGAAAGATTACTTGCAGCAGGCTGGATGCCGATACATTCTTATAGAAGTTACTTTGGGGACAAAAAATAGACTCCCACAAGAAATTTGGAGCAAGTAAAAGGAAATTAGAAAGACTTGTTGCAAAGTGCAGATGGCAGTCCAGGGGATTTTGTGACTTTCTAACATAAATAGTTCTGTGAGGCAAGCATCCAACATACCAGCTCAATTTTGTTTGAATTGCACTCCAGGAACAGAAAAATATAGGAGTGATAATAATGCATATCAACTAGATACAATTCAGAAATAGCAATTCTCTTCCATTTTCAGTTGGTTGGAAGATGAACATACAATGGGAGAAAACAAAACATGGTCATTTAAATCTCTTTTTGTGGTATTCATGTTTGTATTTTTGTATATTATAATCCCATGGTACCAGCTGCATATAACTGCTTGCTATTTCTTCCAGTTAAGTAAATTGTGCTTTCTTGAATGTTAACTACTCATAGACCTGTTATGATGACTCTGGGGTAAATTTACCCACTTCAGTGAACACAGTAATAAGGCAGACTCTCTATATCATGTTCTAATGGAATTAAGACACCAAGAGCATGGCATTCCAAATCTTTGGAAGCAGAAAAAGGTAGTCAACCAAATGCTATCCTCTAATTGGAAGTTAACGCAAAAATGTGAGGGTTTACTTTAGAATCGTTATACACACGCACACACAAAATCATTATATATACACACATATATATAGATCATTATATACATCATTATATATACACATATATACATATACATATATACCTACATATATATGCACACATACCCATTTTATGGGTGTATGTATAGATATACCCATTTATATGTTTTTAAAATGATACATTTACATATATATATTATCCATAGAGCTATGTAGTCCTGTTCTGTTTCTCTTTCTATCTGCACACTCTGTGTCCTATAAATATTTTATATTCCTTTAGCTTTGCATTCACACTTATTTTCTCAGAGAATAATTGAAATTTCAGAAAGCAGAGGAAAATCACATATTAAAGTATTGGTCTCAGGAATCTGGATGTACTCATGGCACAAACTATACATTTGAGAGAGTATTTGATAAGTAAGGGAAAAGTTTCCAGATTATACCCCAACTGTATTTGAGACTAAACTGCATTTCTAAAGGATGGGGAAATAAATGAGGAAAAGATGTAGGGATTTGGATAAGAGGACTCTGCTTTTCTAACTCTGGGATGAATCTGGGGGAAGAGGGACGACAGAAACTCAGGTGGGTTTAGAGGCTCCTAAATGCTGAGAGAACCTGTGCCCCTTTCCTAAGAAAGGTACAGGAAGATAGCAAGACCTAGATTAGTAATAGCTGTATGGAATATCTAAGCAAATGGTCTGAGTCAGCTACATAGAGCTCTCCTGGGTCTTAGCATGGAAGTAGTCTAATAAATTCCATGTTCTTGAGAGTGGAATGAAATAGCTAGTCTTTCTGGGTTTTCTATGAATCAGCCTTGGCATAGGAATCGAAAAATGATGCCCCATGCACAAGAAGGACAAAGAATTGACTGGAGAGTTAGACACAAATTAATCTGCCTACGAATGGTGATCAGTGTGACTCATGAGTATAGTCTAGATATGGAATAGGGAGCTCTCAACTGATGTAGGCATGAGTCAATGATGACCTAGTTCAGATGACTTCCTTACCATGTCTTTGCATTATATAAAACCCCAGAATTTTAATGCAACTGAGGGAAGTGGAGAAAATCCTAAATTGGCTTAAATTAATTATTCTGCCTACACTGAGTAAGAACATATTATTGCAGAAATTAAGATTTATTACAAAGAAATATATTTCATAGACATTGAGTTTGTATACTTGGATTTATTTCCATAATTTACATATACCACATTAGAGATGCATAAATTAGGTATCATAACAATGAAAGGTTTCACTGGGGTTAGAGTTGTCAGATAAAACCAGGATGCCCAGTTAAATTTGAATTTCAAATAAACAGTGAATTTTGTAATGTATATAACAAATACCACATGTGACATAATTGTGCTAAAAATATTGTTACTTGAAATTTAAACTTAACTGGTAGTTCTGTTTTTTATTTGCTGAACTGACAACCCTAACTTGGGTAAGTTGTTCAGGCATTAGAAAACTAATCTTTAATAGGCCAAAACTCTTTAGAAATGAATTGCAACTTCTTGATGCAAATCTTCTTAAAATGTTTTATGTACTTTCATTACTTTAAAAATATACCATAGATAAGTTTAAGTTGAAATTTAATACTATAATTATGCAATTATGGGTTATATATTTCTTTTAAAAATATTGATTGATTATAATAGCATATTAAGGAAATAGAGTCTTAGAAAATGGAGGATAATTAGAAATAGAAAAGAAGTCTGTTCTTCCTCCCCATTTTAATATACCCTCTCTAGTTCAGTCAAAAATAGTATTAGTTATTAAAAAGTACTGAAGCAATGTTGACAATATTTAGTTTCTCATTAAATTTAGGGAGTGACAAATGAAGTAAAAGATGGCTCATGTTTATTGTGTCATTTGGGATGATAGTGCCACTAAATAAGCTAAATTTCAGGAGGGAGAATAGTTTTTGGTAAGAAAATGAATTTATTTTTAGACATTTGAAGTTGATATGCCTTTGGGGCATTAGAGAGAGATTCCTAGACTACAGTTTGTGAGGAAGTTTTGACTTTTGGAGAAAGGTGGGTAGATGAGAGGGAGAGGGAGAAGGAGAGAGAGAGACAGAGAGAGAAGAGAGAGAGAGAGAGAGAGAGAGAGAGAAAGAGATGATAAATAGATAGGGAGGGAAATGTATAAATACTCTTTATTCTTCAACATTTATGTAGCAGTTGGAAACATGATTTCATAAGATCATCAAGGGATACTATTTAGAGTGAGCTTAGAAGAAGGCTGAGCAAGTTTAGGCCATAAAGGAGATATAAGAAAATAAGGGAAAAATAAAAGGAGAAGTAGAGTGTATTTTCACTGTGACTAAGGGAGTTTTGAGAAAGAAGGTATGATCAGCAAGGTCAAATGGCAATATTCAAATATTTTAAACTATAAGATGACAGTTTTATGTGGTTCACCCTAGTAAGCCTAATAAGTTAGGACCACATTGGTTTTGATAATTAGACAGATCATTGGGGACAGTTTTCTTGAGCATGGGGGATAAGACCAGATTGCTCTAGGTTGAAAAAAAATGAAAGTGATAATGTGGTAAAAGCAAAAATTTTCAGAAGACGGTAATATACAAGAATGGATTATAATATATGCTCTATCCTTTAGCATGAATGTGGGTCCTGGGATTCTGAGTCTTAGGTTTCAGACAATAGAGTTGCAACTAGGAAGCAAAAGCACTAATTCATTTATGCAGAATATGTGGATTATAAAACCCAAAGCTCAACTTATCAGTTTGGGATATATGAAATATTAAGTTTAAGAAAACAGGCAAAGTTTAAGAGCCAGAACCTAAGAAAATATTTGCAGAGGTCAATGAGAAGTACAAAGTAGGTAGGAAAGCTCAACCTTCTTATGATGCTGAGGACTTAGTGGCAAGAAGCCTTTATCCTGGGTGAAGGGTGAGTGGTTCAAGAGGCTTATCCAGTCAAGAAAGTTTGACATAAATAGAAACAAGATCAAATGAGGGATTATGTTTTACTTTTTAATGGAAAACCATTGAACATTCGTATAGGGTAAAATGAATTAATTATTTAAAAGAGAAGAGAATATCAATAGATATCAATCATAGGGGAAGCAGGTGAAAATGAGATCAAGGACAATGATTAAGTGATTACTTTAATAAAGGGGAATAGATACCTCTTCTTCCACAACAGGAAACTATGTAATGATTGGGTATCAAAATACAATTGAGGTTTTGGAGATAGAATATTGTTATAGATTATACTTGTCAACGTATGTCTTTTTATAAAGTCAGAATCCATATTGCTGTTGAGAAAGGGTCTCCTTTTGTTGAGTAAGAGGCTTGAATAGAGTTGTAAAGTCTTGGAATAGAGCTGCAGTCTGTAGGACACACTGATGAACAAGTAAAAAATAAATGATGAGTGGCATTTCTGAGTGCTCAGCTAGAGGTTGGTCACCATGAATTTGTAATCACACAAGCCTTCATAGCTGTGCATTTTTTCATCTTTACTAAGTATTACAACTGGAGGGGGTAGGCTTTAGAATTATTTTAGTGTTGTGGTTTTGCTAGGCTGATGCAAAAGAGTATGAGAGTATCTGAGTTTATAATTTCTTTTTACCAGAAGATCAAGCATCAAATCTAGGTTATGAAAGGTGGCCCATGATGGACATAATATAAAAGCGAAAGATAATAGGAACAATGAAGTAGAAATTTCAATAAAGTCAAAGTTTAAGAGTGAAAGTGACAGGATAGACAAAGCACCAAAAAATTCAATGAAATTGGAATAATTATTAAAGGTCAATATTACAAAGATAGAACTATTTTAGTTGACACCAGGAATGGATGACCAAACTGAAGAGGGGCTTGAATGGAGATCATTAGAGTTGAGGTCAAACAATTATCAAGTCAGTGTATGTTCTTATGGGCTTTGAAATCACTCATATTGATGGGAGGATTAAGATGGATACATGGAATGAGTCATGGTATGTAAGTGTTTAAAGAATATGGAGGAGTGATCACAAGTTTGTAAATATCAAATAAGGAGGCACCAGTATTGCTCAACGAAACTATAAAAATCTTATATTTAAAGGAGGGTAGAAGAGGAGTCATAGAAGCAGGTCTAGAGAATGAGGGGAACTCTATTTCATTTTCTGATTTGGAGGTTCATGGACAGTGAGAGGGTTGTTACATTTTATTGGAGATATCTCATGGGGGAGCTGAGTTTTCCAGAGGAAGCCTGGTTTTAGTTAAGGCCAACAAATGAACAAATAATTTAGGGAAGAGCTAGGATTCCGCAGTGCACAGAATAAAGGATGGATAGCATTGGGCAGAGTGGGGATAAGAATATAGGAGGTTATTACAGTTTGGGAGGTTATTACAGTTGATAGAGATGTAAAGAATTGGGCTCTTAATTGCCTTGCTGTTTTAAACACATCACTAAATAAGAATTTTGGTGTTGATGAGAACTGAGGCTTCAGAAGCCTGTTGAAAAAATTGCCAGCAGCTAGGTCTGAATTGCAGGTGGAGTAGGGCAGAGCTGGAATAGATCTCAGTGGCTAAAGACTGTCTCTAGGTGCTGAAGCTGCCATAGGACCAAGTCAAGTGACCAGAGAGGCAACAAGGAATAACCCCAGGAACAACTCTAGATGGTGAGAGGCCTTATATGCTTCACTGAATGCGTACACTTTGCAAATACACACAGAAGTATCTTTTTATTTATAAATTAAATTTTAATTACTACTTCATTATATGCACATTTATATATGTTCACTTCAGTCATTTTCAAGTTATAAAAAATGTTTTATGTCTCAGACTGTGCATAACTAAAACAAAATGGGAAAATAAAATATATACCAGTGGCTTTATCCACATCACATAAAGAGCCTGATTTGCTTGAATTTCTTTTTTATATTGAATGGGCTATCCGGATTTTTTAAAAATTATTTTGGCTTTTGTATATAACCAAGAACACCTAAGTGAAATTAATACACACAGCATGGGGCATTTTGCTGAGTCATTCAAGTGGGAAACTGACCTGCCCTGACTTTTTGAATAGGGCATGGTGATAATTGGTAAAGTGGTGTGGTGGCAGGTTTACCCAGCTGGTCACCTGCATGGAGAACAGCTTTCCTATTAAAGTTAATCCATCCATGAAGGATCTTTGAATGTGTTGTTTCTGCAGGTTGGGTGCTCTGCTGATGCATTCCGCTCAAACCCCAAATAAAGAAACGCTTGAGTTATTTTTGATTCAAACCAAGCAAAGGGGTGATAAGCAACTGCCTGTGCAATTGGAGCATATGCTTGCTGAGTTCTAATTCTCTTTTTGCTTTGAGACCAGATGCTATATCCTAGTAATTCCCAAACCTGGCTGATCTTCAGAATCATCTCGGGAGCTTTAAAAAATTCCAGTATCTGGGCCTCTCACTCAGAGATTTTGATTGATTATATTTTGGCTGGAATATAGAAATTGGATTTTGGAATATGCTCCAGATAAATATTTCATATTTGGGGAACACTGCTCAATATCAGGGTCTTACAACCTTGATATGAGGTTTGTGATGTGGAGGGGAACTCTTCCTATAATTCAGACACATCAGCCATTGTCAAGCCCCTAGTTCCCAAAATGACAATTATTGCCCTAGACCACTTATTAGACATAGATATTTATCCTCAAGATGGCATGTTTTAGAATTGGATTGCCTACAACAGTGTAAAAGGATAAATGGGAACTGCTTGACTTTTTGATAAGATACAGAACTGGGACCTCTATCTACCCCTCCCAGACTTAAACTTCAGTCTGCTTGGCCAAGAAATTACCTTAGATACTTTAACACAAGGGCCTAATGTTTCCCCATCAGTAGAATGGTGTATAAAAATCATGAATGCGCCACTTACCAGTAGGGATGATTGTAATAGCAATATTCATGTATGAGAGGCTGGTGCCATGACTAAGTGTTAGTTCTTTAATAAGTGATTAGCTCAAGAGTATGCTGTATCACAAGCGAGAATACACATAGGAATATGGGGAGAAAACACAGGTTCAGTAACTTGAGCAAAAGTGAAGAATGAAATCACTGGGTTTTGGCCCAATAATTGGTAGCAAATGTGCCAACGGTGAAAGAAAGCCAGTAACAGGATGATCAGAAATGAACCAGGATACCATAGAGTGAGGAGGGCATTTCAAGAACTAATTCTGCTTACCTGTATAACAGCACTATTATTAAACACTGCTCAGCAGATTTCTTTGATTAGGCCGATTATTCATGAATGAATCATTATAGATGTTGAAGATAGTGACATGCAGTCTAATTATATATTTTACCATTCATTTCCTTCTCCCATGAAGCAGTTACATGGAGATACCAAGTATATTCTACAGTGAATATATGTTGTTTTTGTCACCTAGCATTGATCTCCCTTATTTAGTAACAACATTCTGATATTCTCTGAAGAATTACCCTTCCCTAGGTAGACACACGAATCAGTCTCTGCCCATTAGGTTATTATACTTTTATGGTAACAGTGATTGTCCTGTTACCAGTTAGAGTGATGAGACTGAATTCTTAGCCAATTGTTAGAATATTAATGAAGGAGACACATGCTTTCCATAGGAGCTTCCAGGAGGATTGGATAAAAGCCTGGAGCATCTGGCAGTCATCTTGTTGTAAGAAAAAAAAAAAAAAAAAAAAAAGTCCCCAT
>NW_016807975.1:2733728-2737171 GCF_001698545.2 Rhinopithecus bieti | reverse complement strand
CTCTCTTCTCCTCCCCTTCCCTTTCCTCTCCTCTCTTCTCCTCCCCTCCCCTCCCCTCCTTTCCTCTCCATTTCTTTTTCTTTTTCTTTTTTTGGAGATAGAGTCTGGCTCTGTTGCCCAGGCTAGAGTGCAGTGGCATGATCTTGGCTCACTGCAACCTCCACCTCCCAGGTTCAAGTCATTGTCCTGCCTCAGCCTCTTGAGTAGCTGGGACTACAGGCACCTACCACCAAGCCTGCCTCATTTTTATATTTTTAGTAGTGGTGAGGTTTCACCATGTTGGTCAGGCTGGTCTCGAACTCATGACTTCAAATGATCCACCTACCCTGGCCTCCCAAAGCGCTGGGATTACAGGCATGAGTCACCGCGCCTGGCCGGAATTGGGTTTTCTAATACCTTAAAACAAAAGAGTAATGCTTAATATTTTCTGATGGAGAAAGTTATTTACTTATTCAAAACTAGGTTTGCTTATGATTTAAATTTAGTGTATAAGAAAAGTAAGCCTTTAGAAGATTGCTGATAATAATCATTTGTTGAAAAAACTGGATCCAAGTAAAAGTATTTGAAATAGTTGGGAGACATATCTTCAAAAATATACTTGAAATTTATAAGTAGCAAAGGAACAGAGAGAAAGAGTAGGATTAGAAATAGAGAAGAAGATAAGAGGGAGAGTCTTACGGAGACTTGAAATTTCCTGACAGGAAAATGCTAATGACACCTATGGCAACTTGAAACCATGTAACCAAGGGATCACTTATTTTTCTAAATTTAATAGCTATTTGTCCTGGTTCTTGCCTTTCAGATTGAAAGACAGAAAAGAGTCAGGAAAATATATAATATACATTCTAATTAGTAACTGGCTGTTAACTAAAAGAACAGGTAAATGAGAAAAGTCAAAATGTCTTGGAGGTATTGGTAGGTAGCAAATTTTCTAAAGTTGTTGAAAGAGCTTGAAAAAAATATTTTATTCATTTGGTTATTTGTTCAAACTGGTAGTAGTTGTTTTAATCCTTCTCCAAGACTGGAGCAAGTTCTCTACAATCACTCAGTGTGAAAATGTCAGATCTAGTCTGAACTTGGAGAGGTGTTTGCACAGGGCCAAGACAACATCGTGGAAAGGAGAGATTGACTGGTGGGCGATGAGAAAGGTGGCTCAGCTAAGCTCAGTTAATCCATTCCTTACTCTATCTACTCAAGCTGTTGCTAAATTTATTAATAACTTGTAGCAGAACTCTCAGCTTGAGGCTATGCCATGTTCATTTCTGCAGATCAGGCCTATCTGTACATGTCTGAATAATTGGTAAGAAGCCAAAAGATGCTCATTTATATGCAACATTGACAACCCACCTGGGAGAGAATTCATTTTATAGTGTGCATCAATGAATTTGGTGATTTGGGGAAGAGAGATTCTGAGTCAACTCTGGTAGGGTCACTGCATCTACTCTTCACTTTCCAACAGTGGCTGTACATTAGAAGAATAAAGGCATGCAGGTACAAGCTAGAAAGTCTGTTATATAAAAATCTCAACAAAAGAGTAAGCTATGAGCAGAAGGGCTTCAGTAACCTTCTTAAGTGTGTTACAAATAGAGTTGTTCTTACCCGTTTCACCACAATTTACAGAGCACCAGGAAATTTCAGTATTGCAAGAAGTACATCTATGACAATAATGCTTTACAGAAGGCAACCATGGTATCAGGCAGAGACATCTTGACATGGCAGAGAGTGGTACTCAGCAGCAGTAGTAGTAGTGTGTTTAGCAAAATTAGAGTTACTGATCAGAAGAGATATCTGTGGCCAGAATAGTGGTACTGTCTAGTGTACATGACTGAACTTGGCAGGAGACAAAGTAACATCTACAACACACTCATGCTGAAGATGAACAGCAGGACATGGTAAAGGTGGAGGTATTGTCCTGTGGATGGATTAGAATCCATCTGAAATAATAGTAATACAATTGTCAGAGCTGTTCTGCCTGAGGTTTAAGGGCAGAAACAGACACACATACACCACCCTCCCCCAACACACACTGGTATTTAAAGGGTTAATTTCTAGTGTGCTTCTAACTGGCAGTCATATTACAAAGTAAAATTTAGTTTCTAAGAGTATTGAAAGGCAAAGTTGCCCCTGACCCATAAAAATTAAGTGCTGATTTTAAAACCATTTAGACAAACAGTTGCCAGCAATATGGCTATTAGGATCCAGAAACGATGAAAAAAAAGCTGTTTCTCTCATTCCCTATTTTCCTGGAGCAATGCATTCACATAATGCCATTTTGACATTGTAGAGACAAGTCTATTAAAATATGAATTATGGTTGCTTTGTCTCTTATGTTGGTCCATTTAGCATAATAGTTGCAATTGACCTAAATAGCAGATAGTACATTTTATTCTAAGTATTTGAAATTAAAATAGATTGAATGATTTTCTTGTATATATCATTGTTGAAGTTTTTGTTACACTCTGAATTAATACAAATAGCAGTAATAACACAACTGGATGCACCTCACATGTATTATTGGATTTATCCCAAGCTGCTTTTTCATAAATGGGCATTTCTATCCATGTAACTGAAACTTAGTAAGGTTTTTAATGTTTTAAAATTAGAATGTTTTAAGAATCAAACTTGCAGAAATATAATCAAGATAGCAGGCGAGGTGAGAGGATGTGGTAGCCTGTAAAATAAGAATTTACCATTTTTCTGAAGGATATTTTGACTGTGTCTATCAAAAGCCATAAACTCTGCACAACATCTGATATAGCAATTCACTTTCTAGGATTTATTCTAAAGACAATGTTAAGGTTGTGCACAAAGATTTAACTAAATTTTATTACAACATTATATAGCAAAAAGTAGAAGTAATATAAATGTATAATACGGATTTGGAGTGATAAAACATACAATCATAGTAAAAGATTAGGTCAATTTTAAATTAGTTTGATTATTCTTTTTAATTTTATACTAAATTGCAAATATGGAAATACCACACAGAACATGTATAATGGAATCAGTGATTTTAAGTTGAAGACCCTTATAAATGGGCACCCCAGGAAACCTCCTTGTGATCCATCCCAATCATACCCCTCAAATTTCATAAATAGCAACTATTTGGGATTTTGTAGCAATCATTTCTTTTGTCTTTATTGATTTTATATCACAAGTCTTCATTCCCAGACACTAGTTCAGTCTTGTTCATTAATATAAATAAAAATACAAAGCCATTTCCATATCTTTTTTTTTTTTTTATTATACTTTAAGTTCTAGGGTACATGTGCATAACGTGCAGGTTTGTTATATATGTATACTTATGCCATGTTGGTGTGCTGCACCCATCAACTCGTCAGCACCCATCAATTCATCATTTATATCATGTATAACTCCCCAATGCAATCCCTCCCTCCTCCCCCCTCCCCATGATAGGCCCCAGTGTGTGATGTTCCCCTTCC
>NW_016807975.1:2703010-2730609 GCF_001698545.2 Rhinopithecus bieti | reverse complement strand
ACTACAGAGACAGGCAGGCTTCCTTGAGCTGCTGTGAGCTCCACCCAGTTCGAGCTTCCCAGCGGCTTTGTTTACCTACTTAAGCCTCAGCAATGGCGGGCACCCCTCCCCCAGCCTCGCCGCTGCCCTGCGGATAGATCGCTGCAGACTGCTGTGTTAGCAGTGAGGGAGGCTCTGTGGGCGTGGGACCCTCCCGGCCAGGTGTGGGATACACTCTCCTGGTGTGCCTGTTTGCTTAAAGCGCAGTATTGGGGTGGGAGTTACCCGATTTTCCAGGTGTTGTGTGTCTCAGTTCCCCTGGCTAGGAAAACGGATTCCCTTCCCCCTTGCGCTTCCAGGTGAGGCGATGCCTCGCCCTGCTTCAGCTCTCGCTCGTCAGGCTGCAGCAGCTGACCAGCACCGATTGTCCGGCACTCCCTAGTGAGATGACCCCAGTACCTCAGTTGAAAATGCAGAAATCACCGTTCTTCTGTGTCCCTCGCGCTGGGAGTTGGAGACTGGAGCTGTTCCTATTCGGCCATCTTGCTCCGCCCCCCAGCTCCATTTCCATATCTTTTAAGTCTCTTGCAATCTGTAAGTTTCTCTGGTGTCTTGCATTTCTTTTTTTTTTTTTTTAAATGCTCAAGACCCCAAAACATTTTGACCTACAGAGTTTTCCATGGTCTGGATTTTGTAGACTGAATATTCTTGGTGCACTTCTACTTGTTATTCTGCCCTCTGTATTTCCTGCAAACTAACAGGCCCAGAAGCATATCAAGTTCATGTCTGATCCCTTTGGCGGGACTAAAGGAAGTAGTGTGTTCTTTCATTAATAGGTCAAGTAGTTCCACATTTTATGATTCCAAAACTGTTGTTGATTACTCTTAGAACTGTTAATTATTGGGAGTTGTAAATTAGTCACATTCTAATTATATAAATTCTTTTTAAATTTAGTAATTGAAAACTATTATAAATACATGATTTACCTTATCTACTATTTGGTTACCAAGTAATACTACTCCTATAAGAAAAGTGAGATTATTTCTCTTATTTGCCAGTTTTTAAGATTACCATCCAGTATACATTTTGCCTATATTTAGTCTTAGTTCAGAAATAAATTATGTATTTGATAATCAACATCAGTGCTTATTTCAATGTCTGTCTAATCATTTTGGTTATCTGAAGCTCTTTCTCAAATGGATTCCTTGGAAAGTTCTTGTGAGAAAATAATTATTCTTTGCTTTTGATAACAGTTTGTATCCTTTATAATTAAAAGTTAGTTTCGATGGATATAAGTCTTGCTTACATTTTCTTTTCTTCAGCCTTTTCTTCAGTCAGCATTTCCATTTTCTTTTGCCATAAATCATAGTGCTGAAAAATCAGATGATAATGTGAGGCTCTCTAATATGTCATGCACTCTTTTTTCCTAGAAAACCAAAGATTTTGTTTGTTTTTTATGTCTAGGATTTGTACTGGAATATGTCTTGCTGATATTCTCAAGTACATGGTATGCTTATAAAATCATTTTTGATTTTAGAAAACTTCTGGAATGATAGTTTTTTATGTTTTGCCATTTCTTTGCATTGTATTGGCTTTCATCTTCAGGGACTCTTAAATATTTACCATTATTAAGCCATTTCTGTTTTTCTTTGCAACTTAAAAAAAGTCCTCTTTTTCGCCTTAGACTTTTTTCTTAAATTAACGTGTATTTATTCAATTTTGTATTCTTCCTTTTGAAATCATTTTATGAATTCTTTTTATTTCTAATTCCTAAATTCTGAACGTTTCTGAGATTTAATTTCATTTACTGCTTATTTTTTAAATTGACAGATAAAGTTGTATGTATTTTCTGCATATAAATGATGTTTTGAAGTATATATATACACTGTAGAATGACTAAAGCTAGCTAATTAACATATGCATTACTTCACATAATTATCATTTTTGTGGTAAGAACACTTTAAAACCACACAACATTTTCCAAGAACAATATATTAACTGTAGTCAACCTGTTGTACGATACATTTCTTGAACTTATTTCTCCTATTAACTGAAATTTTGTATCCTTTGACAAACATCCCTCTAACCTCCCCCATCTCCAGCCATTCCTGGTAATCACCATTCTACTCTTCTATGAGATCAACTTTTTTAGATTCCACATATAAATGAGATTATGTGGTATTTGTCTTTCTGTGCCTGGTTTGGATTATTTCACTTAACATAATGTCCTCCAGGCTCTTCTATGTAGTCAAAAAGTGTAGCATATCCTTTTCCTTAATAACTTAATGGTATTTCATTGTGGATACATTCCATATTGTCTTCATCCATTCACCTGTTGATGGACACTTAGGTTGTTTCCATTGTCTTGGCTATTGTGAATAGTGCTGCAATAAATATGGGAATGCAGATATCTCTGCAACTTACTGATTTCATTTCCTTTAGATATAATAGTAGAATTGCTAGATCCTATGATAATTCTACTTTTATATTTTTGAGAAACCTCTACAGTGTTTTCTATAATGGGTGTACTAATTTACGTTCCCACCAACAGTGTGCAAAGGTTCCCTTTTCTTCACATCATCAACACTTGTCATCTTTTGGTTTTTTGAAACAGCCATTCTCACAGATATGAGGTGATAACTCATTGTTGTTTGAATGTTCATTTCCCTGTGGTGGTCAGTTATGTTGAGTTTTTGTGTTTCTTGGTCATTTGTATGTTTTTCTTTTGAGAGCTATATGTACAGTTCCTTTGCCTATCTTTTAACTAGGTTTTGTTTACTAACTATTGAATTGTTTGAGTTCCTTGTATATTTTAGATATTAACCCCTTATCAGATGCAGAGTTTGTATATATTTTTGACACTAGATTTTTCTCAGTCACTTTACCAACTGGGAACCTCTAGCTGACAACACCCCCACCTGGGCCTTGATTGGGCATGTTACCTGCCAGAAGAGGTGGCCTGCTCACCTGGCCCACCCAGGCCACACCTGGCTTGTGCAGCAGCCCAGCTTGCCTGTGTTATAGCTCATACCGTGTTCAGTGGTTCCTGAGTTCTTGTCCCACATCCAAGAAGAATGAGAACATGCTGACAATTGAAGAGTGAGGAGGACGGAGAAGAGTTTTATTGAGCGATGGAATAGCTGTCAGCCAAGAAGGGGATGTGAGGGTGTCCACCATCCACAATCAGGTGATTTATTTCACAGTGTTCCTGAGTCCAGGGCTTTTATGGTCTCAGAATAGGGGAGTGGCAGGCCATAGATAGCATTGGAAAAGGTAACATTTGAATGGTTAAAAAGCATTATTCAGAAAGAACCAATCAGGAATGAACGGGCAAATGGGAATAGAAGTTCTCACTTGAGGTTGTGGGTTTCAGGCTGTTTTTGGCTTGAAGGTGGGGTTTCACTGGGGAGCCACCACTGTCTGCCTAGGATTTGTCTGCCTCCTGTCACTATCATTTTATTCCATTTTGTTAGTTGTCTCTTCATTCCCACATTTTCCAATGTTTATTTCTGTTGGTCTTTTATATTTTGTATTATTTTCTTAATGTGAACATTATGCTATATTTGCAATTACTGATAAGTCAGTATATAGATTTTAGCTGCTCTTGGCCCCCACCCACACATGTAGGTAACTATATGAGCTGATGGGTATGTTAATTTGCTTCACTATAGCAATTATTGTACTATCCATATATATCCCATAATATCATGTTGTATACCTTAAGTATACACAACAAAATTTATTTTTTAAAAAGTACTGAGATTATGTACATCACAAAAGAAAAGGGAGGACATGTCACGTTTATGGCTTAGGATAAATTTTATGTTGGCAACAGCATCATATATGAACTTACAAATATTTCAAGTTACTTATAAAGAAGTGAAAATAATGTGCCCTGGAAAATTGTATAGGTACTCTTGATTTTGGTGACGTTATGGGTATAGAAGATAAGCATGAAAACTAGGATGAAAATATTTCATGCAAATTAATTGTAAAAATTGATACTTTTTAATATATCTCATGTACTAAGTGATTTCAAGTATGTATGTAAATTAAATCACATGCTGTATGTATTTTCTATATCTCTTCAAGTTTTTACATTCAAGTTGACCTAAACAAAAGTCATTTGACCCTAGTTATTGGTAAAATGAGGATGTGTTATAAGTAGTCACAGATACTATTCATAATTTTTAGATTGCCTATATTTTTATTTATTTATAGATAAGTTTTCTTAAGGATGAATAGCTTTCATAGACTTCCATGTCTTATTTATCTTCATCATTCTCCTAACACATAAATACGTAATCGGGAATTCAATAACATGAGTTGATATAAATTACATTGTGATATCTGCATAAAACTGTTGCTTTCATTTGTTTATTTTTTTTACTCCCTTCAGGAACATATTGCTCATAACTTTTTATAACTTTTTACTCATTTCAGGCTCTTCTGTAACATCCCTCCTTACTATAATCTTCTCTTTTCAGGTTGTATTAATATTTCTTATTTAAATTTGGGTTTTACACCTTATAGTTGTTTGGGAAATAGCCTTCATGAAAGCACAATAAAACAAAAGTTTTTTTTTTACAAGGAAAGTTTATATATCGACAATGGTCTTAAGCTATAGTGTTACAATTTACGTTTTAATCATTTAAGAAATACCCAACATACTACTTGTTTGGAATCAAGGAGGTTAATTTCGTGAGTTAATTTATTACATATCCTGGGATATACTAGATAAATTCTTATTCTCTAAATTCCCAATACACTGAGTTCATTTTAAAAAATGAAATATAAAAGCAATGGTTTCTGTTTAAGAATTCAGATGTATAGTGTATCTGGGCAATTATAAGGTATGAAATAGATCAGGATGATCTTACAAAAGCAATATAAGGCTATGTATTTTACTTTATAGGGAAAGTTCCTTCTCCCAGATAAAGAGAGGCATAGAGACAACAGAAATTAACTACTTTATCTGCCTTATATCTATACTTTGTAGCTGGTGAACAAAGAGGACAAACTTGAGTGTGGTAGATGCTCTACTGTAAGAAGTGAGAGATTGTTTTAGAAACCAAATAATATTTAACACGGAAAAATATACAGGAGGCTAGGGTCAATTAGAAATCAGTTGAAGCAGATAATGAGACAACAATTAACCAAGAGTACATATCATATAACTAATCTCTAGTCACATATAGCATTCTTGAGATCACAGAGTATAAGTATTTGAGGTAATAGATATATTAACTAGTTTGATTTAATTGTTCCACATTGTACTTGCAAATTATAACATTACTTCATAGCCCATACACTTATACAGTTATAAATTGTCGGTTTATAATACAAATTATTTGCAATTTTTTATGTAAAGAGCTACGATCTTTCTGCAACCCCTATATGTCTAAAACTTTTATTCTTGTGATATCGGCATACTAAATGTTATAAGCCTCTGGCATAAAGTACCTGTTTTTTTCTGACTCAATTTGAAATCAAAGAATATATTATACTGATGTATTTAAAATGTTCCTTTCCCATGCCAACATTAAACTCATAGAATGTATTTTTTTCTGTTTCTCTTACCATAGGCAATTAATTTTTGAGAATGAATAAGAGAACATTTGCCTCATTACACACATTGTATTCTCGCTTTGTTGTTGTTGTTTTTGTTGTTGTTGTTTATCAGGACCAACTGAAGTGCCTGAAACATATTAATCCTCTGCTAACTGCAGCATATCAAGTTTGCATTTTCTTTGCTGTTTTCTGGTCATCTTACGTTAGGAGCATCAGTATTAAGAACTTATCTACCTATTGATTGCAATAACACTAGATAGACATATGAGACATATGAAATCCAAAATAAGATGAAATGAAATATCCACACAAAATGCAACAGTAAGAAAACATATCTGATTTTTAAAAATGTGTAAAAGACTTAGACACTTCTGTAAAGGATGATATATGGTAGGCAATTAAGCCCATGAAAACATTTCACCATCATCAGACATTAGCGAGATGCAAAATAAAATTATGCTATGATGAGATAATACTATATATCTATTAAAATGGCTAAGGTAAGAAAATACTGACTCTTCCAAGTGCAAGCAAGTTTGTAGAGCAAGTGGAACTCCCATGCATTGTTAGTAGGAATACAAAATGTTGGGACAAAGATGGCAGACTAGAAGCAGCTTATATACATCGCTCTCATGAAGAGGAAATGAGAGGGCTGGTGAACACTGACCCTGCAGGCCAATTATCTGAGAAACCATGTAAGGATCCATTAAGAAAGCAGGGGGACACAGAGAACAGAGAGGAGTGAAGCTGGACAACATCATTTCTGGGCTCAGCCAGGAGAACCTCTCCAACATGGGAAAGTGTGAGCAAGTGGGAGACTCCTGGGTATTCACACTCTCCACAGAGACCTGTGCAAGACTGGGAACAGGAGAATTCACCTGGCCCCAGGACATCCCCATACCACCCTTCTAGACTGAAGCAGAGAGCCATCTGGATGTTTTTCAGGGACAACTCTTGAGTCCAAGGGGCCCTCTACAAGCCTTAGGTCCCAGAAAAGACCAGCACCAATGACATAGCCATACTAAAGGACACAGTCATGGTACTGTGAGAAGTAAATTTGCTCCATCCCCCTTGCCTGATGGGACTTGGTGCTAGCTTCCAGTCTAGTGGTCCTGCTTCAGCCTCAAATCAGCTGACAGCTGCAGCCTCCTGTTGTCTTGGGAAGCATCTGGATGGCAGGGTGAGTGATCTAACCTACCCCACCATTGGTGCTCAAGCAGGCAACACATGCTTGAGCTTCCAGCTCAGCAGTCCCACTTCTGTGTGAACTCAGCCAGAGGACACAGCCTCCTGTTGTCACCAGAAACACCTGAGCTCTAGTAAGTCTAGCCTGCCTGGCTACTACTGGTAACCTAGCCACTCCCACCACTAGTAGTCAGGCAGGCTAGGCTTACTACTAGAGCTTCCAGCCCTGTGGTCCTAATTCTATATGAACTCAGCCAGTGATTGCAGCTTTCTGTTGTCCTAGGAAATGCCCAGACAGCAGGGCAGGTGACCCTATTTACCCCAACGATTGGTAGCCAGGCAGGCAACATTTGCTAGAGCCTCTAGCTCAGCATTCCCACTTTAGCCTGAACTTCATGGGCAGGTATAATCCAGTGTCTCCCTGGTAAGCACTTAAACAGAGGATTAGGGCCAACCTGGCAAGAATATGGACCGTCTGCCAATTGCAGCTTCTACCTGTGGGAGCCCTGTGGACCAAAACACTCAACAAAAGGAATGTGGGCATTGAGACAGCCAAGACCCAGGAGCAAACCAGAATCAAAGCCAGTGCCTCAACCTACGTTATACCAGAATCAAAACCCCAAGGGCATCAAAGAAGATAAAAGCAAAAAACAAACATACAAACAAACAAAAACACACATGAAAAAAACTCCAAAATATAAAAACATCCAAACAGCAACTTCAAATATAGAAGAAAAATCAGGACAGGTGAGAAAGAACCAGTGTAAGAACTCTGACAACTCAAAAACCAGAATATCTTCTTACCTTCAAATAACCACACCAGTTCCCCTAGCAATGGTTCCTAACAAGGCTGAAATGGCTAAAATGTCAGAAATAGAATTCATAATATTGATAGGAATGAAGATCGTTGACACTCAGGAGAAAGTCAAATTCCAATCCAAGAAATTAAAAAATCCCATAAAAGGATATAACAGATGAAAGGTGAAATGGTCATTTTAAAATAGAGCCAAACTGTTCTGATAGAACTTAGAAACTCACTTTCAGCATTCCATAATATAATTGCAAGTATTAACAGCAGAGTAGGCCAAGTCAAGAAAAGAATCTCAGAACTCGAAGGCTGGTTCTCCAAAATAACCCAGTCAGACAAAAATAAAGAAAAAACAATGAAGAATAATCAACAAAACTTCCAAGAATATAGGATTATGTGAAGATGCCAAATGTATGATACACTGACTTCCCTGAAAGAGAGGGAGAGGCCAACATTCAAATCCTGGAAATGCAGAGAGCCCCTGTGAGATACTATACAGATGACCATTCCCAAGACACATAGCAGATTCTCCAAGGTCAAAATGAAAGAGAAAATGTTAAAGGCAGCTAGAGAGAAGGGGCATATCCCTTACAAAGAGAATCCTATCAGGTGAAAAGTGGCCCTTTCAACAGAAACCCTACAAGCCAGAAGAGATTGGAGCCCTTATTAAGCATTCTTAAAAGAAATTCCAACCAAGAATTTCATATCCATCCAAACTAAGCTTCATAAGTGAAGAAGAAATAAGATTCTTTTCAGATAAGCACATGCTAAAGGAATTTATTACCACTAGACCTATCTTATAAGAGGTCAGTGAGGGAGTGCTAAATTTGAAAAAGCCTATTACCAGCCACCACCAAACACACTTAATTATATAGACAAGTAATACTATAAAGCAACCACACCATCAAGTCTGCATAGTAACTAGCTGACAACATCATGACTGCATCAAACCGGCACATATGAATATTAACTTTAAATGTAAATGGGCTAAATGTCCTAATTAAAAGTCACAGATTGGCAAGTTTTGTAAAGAAGTAAGACTCAACTGTATGCTCTCTACGAGGGACCCATCTCACTTGTAATGACACTCATAGGCTCAAAGTACAGGGATGAAGAAAAATATACCAAGTAAATGAAAAACAGAAAAGAAGTAGGAGTTGCTATGCTAATTTAAGACAAAACAGACTCGAAACCAACAATGATTGCAAAAGACAAAGAAGGGCATTACATAATGAAAAAGGTTCAATTCAACAAGAAGACTTAACTATTCTAAATATATATATGCACCCAACAGAGGAGCATCAAGATCTATAAAGCACGTTACTTACAAAAAGACTTAGATAACCATGCAATAGTAGTGGGAGATTTCAACACACTACTGACAGTATTAGACAGATCATCAAGGCAGAAAACTAACAAGGATATTCAGGACCCAAACTCGACATTTGACCAAATGGGCCTAACAGACATCTCCCGAAATCTCCACTCAAAACCAACAGAATATACATTTTTCTTATCTGCACATGGCACATACTTTAAAATTGACCACAACTCAGCCATAAAATACTCCTCCAAAAATTAAAAACTGAAATCACACCAACCACACTCTCAGACTACCGCACAATTAAAATAGGAATCAATATTAATAAAATTGCTGAAAACCTTATGATTACATGGAAATTAAACAACATGCTCCTGAATGATTTTGGGGTAAATAATGAAATTGAGGCAGAAATCAAAAAGTTATTTGAAACTAATGAGAAGAAAAATACAACATACCAGAATCGTTGGAACACAGCTAAATCAGTAGTAAGGGGGAAGTATACAGCGCTAAACACACACATCAAAAGTTAGAAAGATCTCAAGTTATCAACCTAACATCACACACCTAGGGGAACTATAGAAACAACAGAAAACCAACCTCAAAGCTATCAGAAGATGAGATATAATCAAAATCAAAACTGAATTTAATAAAATTGAGGTGCCAAAAATACAAAAATCAACAATTTCAAAAGTTTGTTATTTGAAACTATATATATATATATATAAATAAATTGATGGACTGATAGGTAGAATAATAAAAAAAGAGAGAAGATCCAAATAAACACAATCAGAAATGACAAGGGGCCATTAAAACTAATCCCAGAGAAATTTTAAAAAACCCTCAGAGACTACTAAAAACACATCTATGTATGCAAACTAGCAAACCTAGAAAAAAAATGGATAAATTACTGGAAACACACAACCTCTTAAGACTGAGCCAGGAAGAAATTGGATCCCTGAACAGACCAATAATGAGTTCCAAAATTGAATCAATAATAAGCCTACCAACCAGAAAAATCCCAGGACTAGATGGATTCACAGCCAAATTCTATCAGAAGTATAAAGAAGAGCTGGTAACATTCCTACTACTGTAATTATTCCAAAACACTGAGGAGGAGGAACTCCTCTCTAACTCATTCTAGGAATCCAACATCATCCTGATATCAAAACCTGGCAGAGATACAATAAAAAAGAAAAATTTCAGGCTAATATCTTCAATGAACATAGATGCAAAAGTCCTCAAGAAAATATTAGCAAACTAAATTCAGCAGCATATCAAAAAGTTAATCCAGTATGATCAAGTAGACTTTATCCCTGGGATGGAAGGTTGATTCAACATATATAAATCAATAAACGTGATTCATTGCATAAACAGAACTATAGACAAAAACCACATGGTCATCTTAATACATGCAGAAAAGACTTACAGTAAAATTCAATATTGCTTCAGTAAAAACCCTAAACACAGTAGGCTTTGAAGAAACATATTTTAAAATAGTAAGAGCCATCTATGACAAATTCTTAGCCAATATCATACGGAATGGGCAAAAGTTAGAAGCATTCCCGTTGAAAACCAGAATAAGACAAGGATGCCCTCTCTTACCACTCCTATTCTACATAGTACTGGAAGTCCTAGTCAGAGCAATTTTGCAAGAGAATGAAATAAAAGGCATCCAAATAAGAGAGAAAGTAAAACTATCTCTGTTTGCAGGTGATATAATTCTATACATAGAAAGCCCCATAGTCTGTGCCCCAAAGCTCCTAGAATGGATAAACAACTTCAGAAATGTTTCAGGATAAAAAATCAATGTACACAAATCAGTAGCATTCCTATATATCAACATTCAAGCTAAAAGCCAAATCAAGAACTGAAACCCATTCACAATAGCCACAAAAATGAGTAAAATACCTAGGAATTCAGATAATCAGGGAGATGAAAGATCTCTAGAACAAGAATTATAAAACACTGCTCAAAGAAACGAGAATTGACACAAATAGACAAATGTTTCATGCTAATGGATACAAAGAATCAATGTTGTTAAAATGACCATATTGCTCACAGTTATTTACATATTTAATGCTATTTCTATCAAACTACCAGTGACATTCTTCACATTGTTAGAAAAAAACTATTTTGCAATTCATATAGAACCAAAAACAGCTCAGATAGCCAAGACAATTCTAAGCAAACAGAACAAAGCTGGAGGTATCACATTACTTGACTTCAAATTAAACTGCAAGGCTAGAGTAACCCAAACAGCATGGTACTGGTACAAAAGCATACACGTAGAATAATGGAACAGAATGGAGGGCCCAGAAATAATGCTCCATACCTACAATCACCTGATTGTTGACAAAGTTGACAAAAACAAGCAATGAAAAAAGAAAGCCCTATTCAATAAATGGCTCTAGGATAACTGATTAGCCATATGTAGCAGATTGAAATTGGACCCCTTCTCTATACCGTATACAAAAATAAACTCAAGATGGATTGAATACTGAACTAAAGAAACCCTAGAAGAAAACCTAGGAAATACTATTCTGGACATAGGCCCTGGCAAAGTTATCATGACGAAGATGAAAAAGCAACTTTGACAGAAACAAATAGTGACAAATTGGACCTAATTGAAGAGCTTCTCCTCACAGCAAAAGAAACTACCAACAGAGTGAAAGGACAGCCTTCAGAAAGGAAGAAAATATTTGCAAACTCTGCATCTGACAATGTCTAGTATCCAGAATGTATGAAGAACTTAAATTTACAAGAAAAAAAACCTTTAAAAAGTGGGCAAAGGACATGAACAGACAGTTTTCAAAAGAAGACATACAATGGCCAACAAACATATGAAAAAGTGCTCAACACCACGAATCATTAGAGAAATGCAAGTCAAAATGACAATAAGATACCATCTTACACCAGTCAGAATGGCTGTTATTGAAAAGTCCAAAAAATACACAGATACTGGCAAGATTTCAGAGAAAAGGAAACACTTAAACACTGCTGCTGGGAATATAAATTAGTTCAGCCATTGTGGAAAGCAGTTTGTCAGTGTCTCAAAGAACTTAAAACAGAATTATCGCTTCATCCAGCAATCCCATTATTGGGTATATTTCCAAAGGAACATAAATATTTCTACCATAAGAAACATGCATGTGTATGTTTACTGCAGCATTATTCACAATATCAAGGAGATGAAATTAACCTAAAAACCTATCAATGGTAAACTGGGTAAAGAAAATGTGGTACATATGCAGCCATAAAAAAATAAGACCATATCATTTGCAACAACATGCATAAAGCTGGAGGCCATTATTCTAAGTGAACTAACAGAGGAACAGAAAACCTAATACTACATATTCTCAGTTATAAGTGGGAGCTAAACATTGAGTAGACACGGACAAAAGAAGTAAACAATAGTCACTGGGGTCTACTTGAGGGTGGCGGGTGGGAAAAGGGTAAGGATCCAAAAACTGCCTATCAAGTACTATGCTTATTACCTGGGTGACAAAATAATCTCTACACAAAATTCCTGCAACATGCAATTTATCTATAAAGCAAACCTGTATATGTAGTCCTGAACTCAAGAATAAAATTTAAAAAATAAGTAAAAGTAGAAACAACAGCAGAAAATCTAAGTGGACTATGACATAGTAAAAACCTGTATCTAGAGCCACCATCTCCCTCAACCTACCACCTACCACCACACTGGTCCACTTCCCTTCACTGTGCTAACTCCACTGTGGAATATGTTTCGAGTTTTACTGCTGCAATTGTCAACATCCACCTCCTAGTGTGCAGTGATATGTGCAGACCTTTCCTGTGCGTGTCTGTCTGGCAATTGTTTCCACACAGCTGAAAGAGCAGGTCAGTGCCGGCAAGCAACAATTCCCTTCAGCTCACCCAAAAAAAAAAAAAAACAAAACCACGAAAATAAAAACCCAAACAAACTCAAAATATTACAACCACCCTAAAAAAAAATTGGCACTTTCTCATAAAATTGAATACGTAATTACCATACATCCTAGAAATCTTATTCCTAGGTATTTACCCTAGAGAAATAAAAAGTTATTTTCACACACAATCTGTGTAAAGTGTTTATAAAAGTTTCATTAATAATTTCCAAAAACTGGATATAACCCAAATGTGCTTCAGTAGGTGAATGGATAAACAAATTGTCACATATCTACGTAATTGAATGCTAATCAGCACTAAAAAGGAATGAAATATTGATACACATAAAACTTGGATGAACTTCAAAATCTTTAAGCTATATCAAATAAACAAGTCTTGAAAAGTTACATGCTATATGATTCCGTTTACAAAATATCCTGAGAAAGGCAATATTATAGTAAAAAAGAGAGTATCAGTGACTACTCCAGATAGGGAGTGGGCATGAGTATAAAATGATGGTATGGGAGTCTCTTGGGCTGTTAGAACAGTTCTTTACCTTGATTGTAATTGTAATTACATGAATCTATACATGTATTAAAATTCATAGAACTGTACATACAAAGACGATTTCATTGTATGATAAAAACTAAAATTTTCTCCTATGTTATTTTTCAGGAATTTTATAATTCTGTGTTTCACATTTAGATCTGTCATCCATTATTTATTAATTGATTTTAGTTGAGAAAAATACTGTATATATTTATCATTTATAATGTGATTCTTTGAAATATACATACATTGTAGCATAGCTCAATTGAGATATTTAACAAATGTCTGACCTCAAATACTTTTTTTTTGTGGTGGTAACACTTTAAATATCTCCCATTTTCAAAATACAATACATTTTTATTAACTGTACTCCATTTTGACTTATTTTTTTGTGAAGAAGGTAAAGTCTATATCTAGAATCTAGATGATCTTGAGTTTGGTAATGACCTTTTAGATACAACACATGAAATAAGGAATTGATAAGTTGGGTTTTATTAAAACTAAAAATTTCTGATCTGTGAAAGACACTGCCAAAAGAATGAAAAGACAGGCTACGCACTGGGAGAAAATATTTGCAAAAGGCATATCTAATAAGACTCTTATCCAGCATATACAAGAAACTCTTAAAACACGACAATTAAAAACCAAACAATCCAATTAAAAAATGAGCCAAAGATACCTCACCAAAAAAGCTATATAGGATGACAAGGATATGAGAAGATGCTGCGTATCATATTTCATCAGGGAAATGTAAACTAAAATGACAATTGGATACCACTGTATCCAATTGAATGACTAAAATTCAGAGCACTGACAACATTGAAAACTGACAAGGATGTGGAGTAACAGGAATTCTCATTCTTTACTGGTGGGAATTTCAAAATGATATGGCCACTATAATCACTATTAACATTTAATAAATTAAACAAGTAATAAAATACAAACCCTAAGGCCTCAAGATATGTGAATGAACTATATTCTTTGAACAAGTAGGAATCTTAAAGTGCACTATAATAATTTACCAGGATGACTTTATATTGGAGAAAGCTAAAGACCCAGACCTTCTGGGGATTACTGGATAGCAACTCTTAATGTACTTTAATCTCTAGAAATCCGAATTTCTCTGTGCTTCACCAGTTACAGTAGGATCCTGTGGAGATCAGAGGGAGGATGGATTAAGTTTTGGCTCAATTTTGTTTCACGGGATTTTGTGGGACTAACTACAACACTCCAGTTGTTTCGAGTTTGCGTCCTTTGTAGGGACATGGATGCAACTGGAAACCATCATTCTTAGCAAACTATCACAAGAACAGAAAACCAAACACCGCATGTTCTCACTCATAGGTGGGACCTGAACAATGAGATCACTTGGACTCGGGAAGGGGAACATCACACACTGGGGCCTATCATGGGGAGGGGGGAGGAGGGAGGGATTGCATTGGGGAGTTATACATGATATAAATGATGAATTGATGGGTGCTGACGAGTTGATGGGTGCAGCACACCAACATGGCATAAGTATACATATGTAACAAACCTGCACATTATGCACATGTACCCTAGAACTTAAAGTATAATAAAATAAATAAATAAAAAAACAAAAGAAAATTTATAATGGAAACAGGTGTACTTAGTTAACTGCGAATTCTTACATTAATTTTTGAGTGATGGAGGGAGAGCCACTTCACAATGTCATTATCTTCACTGATCATTACTATATCACAAAGTAACAAAGGTCAACTTCTTTGGTGGTCCTTCAACTCTAATTGTTATATCCTCAGGCATATGATACAGCTGCAAGCTCCAGTTCTTTGCTTTTCTGTGGGGGACAGTGCCTTGTATCTGGTTGCTATAGGGCCATATGGGAAATATTGATAAAGAAAGTCAAGCTCACTTCAATGTGTTTTCATTTAGCATCCTTCTAAAATTTTGAATCATCAAGTTCTGAAGGTCATGGTCATAGTCCAATGCTGTGACTTTAAAGAGCTTAGGTATTTTCTTTAAAAGTCAACTTTTGTAACTGTTCCTGGAAGGTTGTTTGAGGAATTTTTAAATGCCAAGAAAATTTACTTTTTGTTATAAAAGTAAGTAGAACAGTGCATCTGTTCTTATCTGTGGATTAGCAGAAGTTGCTGTATGGATGTCACAGGGATGCCCTCGATCCACTGAGTATTGGCTGAATAGCCTCCCCACACTGTGACTGCCATCACACTAGCTCTGTAGGCTCTTCCATCTCTTGCCAGTATTTGCCTGCAAGCTGCCAGTTGTGAGGGGGGTGCAGCACAATGAAATACTTAAAACAGGTTCAGGCTGTAGTGCAAGCTGCCCAGCCACTTGGGTCCTTATGACTCACCACATCCAAATATATTGGAAAGATCTGCAGCAAACAGAGTTGCTGTATGGAGTCTCTGACAATTACTAATAAAATCTCTAGGGTTTTGGACTAAGTCATGTCTTCTTCTGAAAACAACATACTCTTAATTTGAAAGCAGCTGAAAGTTTAGAGCAGCTGAAAGACTGCATACACAATTACTGGACACCAAATAACCATTTGAGTCAAACTAATCATGAAATGTGTCTTAGTAATTTATTGAACCTTACAATTGGACACGTACTTTAGCATTTCATTGTAAAACAGAAATATCATACAGGAGTCAGTGCCCTAGCAAGTGCAGAAGTTTCCAGGAGATAGCACAAGCAGGCACAACTTTCCATGTAACCTGCTCCCATTTCGTTATAGCCTCACCATGATCCTTCCCATGAGGAATTACTTATCATGTGTCAATGGATAGCAGAAGTAAAAAGCTGAATTACAGATGGATTCATATGCTTTGCAGGCACCTGCCAAACTGGATGGTTGCTGCCTTATGTCTGTATTCAAGTATGGCCCCCCAAATAGTTGATTTCCAGTTGGCATATCTCTGGGTGTCACATTTGTTTGTCTACCTCATGTGGAAAGAACGACTAAGATGTGTATTACAGTGCCTCACGGAAAGAGGCAACCCTTTGTCTGACTGTTGAGTAATTATCAAGATCAAGTTTTTTAAAAAAACGGTGACAATGAGGTCTCAAGAAGTATGTGGATGGGCCTCTCCTATTGGGCTTATTTGTATTCTACATAAATGCTACAAGAGGGCATTTATTACTAGAGGAGAATCTAAAGAACCAGGCATATATGATAAATTGTTGTGTGAATGTCATCTTCCCATGCCCTCAGTCTTCTGATGCTTTCTCTATGTGTCTGTCTAGAAGGTGGCCATAGTGGCAAAGATTAAGGATGTGGAAGATGCTGCCTGTGTGCTCTGCCAATATGCCTTGAACACTACATTTTCAGAATGTTTAGATGACTTCAAACTGCCAACATATACATCTGTGTCTAAGCATTTTTTCTGCCTCTGCATCTGTGCCTAAGCATTTTATCCTGGTCATTATTTTCCATACATGCATCACACCCAGATTTCCTGGGAATTAATACCACTAGGATCAAACTTCAGCCAATGACTGATTGGAGAGTTAATGCACAAATACCTCAGCTTCCTCACATTGATATGTGTCTGTTCTGAGATACATGTTTTATACTTTTCCTCAGAGTTTCTCCTTGAATTAAGCCCACTTGCCCACTGTGGTAGCTGGCATAGTAACTCAGCACTTATTGGCTGTCCCCTTTTCCCTGTATCACTTTATCATTCCACTGCTTGTTTTCACTGGAGTCCCAAATAAACCTCCTGCATTACAACCATTTTATAACTATACATTTCCAGTGCAATTGAAACTGTTTTGGCTACTCCTACTTCTGAGTGCCCAACATTCCAACAACAGAGGCCAAAGCTGAATCTGTAACATGTCACCATTTCCTGTAGATTCCAGTAAGTTCCCTCATAATGATGATTACATTAGACGCTGTCCATCATAGAGGGCATGACAACATGTCCTTATAGAGTGAAAAGATACTTCTGGTAAGTATTTGCAGTCTAAACAAAAAGCTTTTCTACCAGCATTATACTTAGGACTTTATGGAATATGTTATCCGTTGCATGGTATCTCGTAAAACAACATCTCTGCCCAAGGTCATACTATGGAATGATGGCAGTGGCTCATAGCCATCGAATTCACTAGTCTTTCTTTGTGCTCCACTAATAATAATAAGTTAGATTGATATTACAATGAAATGTTGTTGAAGAGTTAACTAATGGCATTAGTTGGGAGATAATATCATGAGATAGAGACACTAACCTAAAAGGTTCAGTAATATGTCTTAGACCAGTGCCAGGTTACCTCATACCCAGAATGTACAGGTTGGATAAGAGATGAAAATATGTGTGACTACTCTAAATAATGTACTTTTATAACACTTGAATATGATTGTTGCCTGCTTTGACATTTTTAGGCATTGATCAGTTTGCAGGTCCTTGTGTACTATGGAGGATTTTTTTTTTTTTTTTTTCCCACTAGAGGACACAATCATGGTTCTACTTAATTAGATGCTGACAACACCACCTGCAATTTTAGGTTCCTCATTCTTCTGTACCAATGGTTAAAGTAAGAAGGAGTCAGTGTTCTTGACTCCTATAACAAAGTAGAAATGTGGTTTCTTGTATACAATTAGGGTAAGGAAGACTATTTCTGAAACATGGGAGATTATTGAGACACCTTTTAGAATTCTCTTGACAAAATGTTCTTGTCAATGAAAAACTAAAGCAAAGTGCTGAGAGTGATTAAAGATTACATGGATTGGGTGGTAGAAATAGGTAGTTGTGATTAATTTAGGCTTAATGATCAGCAACAGAAGCAGGTACTGAAACACATTTGTTTTATGTTAATTATTTTTTCTTACCTCCACCTACTTTTCTCATATTATCCTATGTAAACAGCATTGCCGGCACCTATTATAATATGTTTGGTTTCAGCTAGAAATCCAACCAAATTGAACTGATCTCACGATGGTGAAAAGGTTAATGGAGATTTTACTGTCCTTTATTTTGAAGATAGAAAATTTTACTTGAAAAGAGGACAACAAATTAATCTTAGAGGCAAAAATAGTAATGACACTCTGGTTATCATCTGCATTGTGCCTAAACTACCCATGCATTTGTAATAATATTTTAAAGTATATCTTTTCATAGACTCAGTTTGAGTGTACATCTGCCATCTATTTCTTGCATAAACCTTGATGAATGCACTTTTGAAGTCATACTTTCAGAAGAAGAGTATGTTTAGGTTACATAAAATGTTTAACTGCCACTAAGATACAACATAGTTTATTGCATTAGTTCAGTATTTTTTTAAATTTTATCACCATGTTTTATACTCCCTTTTCTACAGAAAATTACTTATTGAACTCTATCACAGATCTTTTGTTTTGTTTTAGTTTGTGCAGATTCCTTATAAGTGTTTTATCTTCTAGATTATAGATAATAAAGGCAGGTTTTACATCTTTACATGGATGTTCATAAAATAATATAACCCAGTATTACATACTGATATGTACTAAATAAAGATTTATGATATAAATTGCATTATTCTTAAAAACATGGTAAATAGAATGAAGTGTATTAGGAGGAATAAATACTAAAATAATGAGCTCAACAGTTTCTCCCTTCAATATACAATGCTTTGGTTTTGAACAAAAGAAACAATTCAGGGAACATCTCTATTGTTTAGGAACACTGCCAAACTAACTTAGAATATTATTATCAAAGTGATGTGAACATTTACAACTTTCAGTAGTCATTAAGAAATGTGAAAGATGATTAATATATTTTACTAGTAAAACTTATTTAAAATTCAGCAAAAGAATGAAGAGTTCAGTATAAAAAGAATTTTACATTGTTTGATGAGTTTATCCTTATTTGGTCATTTTTTCTTCCAGGCCCTAGAGTATAATACATACATCCTGATAGAATAAACTATCACAAGCCATTTCAAGCTTTCTTTCATTTCATTTTGATATAATCCCACTAATCTTCAAGTTCTTCCTTACTTTCTGAAACAAAACTATATACTAAGTTAGTATTATACTCTCACTGTCCCGGATCTACAATCAACCATTCTCCAAGGAATTTTTAAGTAGAAATGGTGCTATTTGAACATCATTGCTTCTAAACCTCCCAGTGAGTATATATACGTGTACATATAATATTATATAGAATATATGTCTTCATATATAGTATATATAATCATGAATTTGTATCAGTATCCTCCATTCATGTCTAATATTACAGCTTCCTCCCAACTTGCATTTCTTATCTTTAAAAAAAAAAATTTCCAACTTTTAAGTTCAGCGATACATGTGCAGGATGTGCAAGTTAGTTTCATAGGTAAACATGTGCCATGGTTTTGTGCTGCACAGATCATCATTACCCATCACCTGACATCCTATCCCATCACCCAGATCATCCTATCACCCAGCTAATGGAAGCCTAGCATCCATTAGCTATTCTTCCTGATGCTCTCCATCCTCTCATCCCCCTGACCCTCCAGCAGGCCCCAGTGTGTGTTGTTCTCACCCCTATGTGTCCATGTGTTCTCACCATTTAGCTTCTACTTATAAGTGAGAACATGGAGTATTTGACTTTCTATTCCTGCATTAGTTTGCTAAGTATAATGGCCACCCCCTCCATCCATGTTCCTACAAAGTACATGATCTCATTCCTTTTTTATGGCTGTATAGTATTTCATGGTGAATATGTACCACATTTTCTTTATCTGGTCTGTCATTGATGGACATTTAGGTTGATTCCATGTCTTTGTTATTGTGAATAGTGCTGCAGTTAACATACACATGCGTCTTTCTTTATGGTAGAACTATTTATCTTCCTTTAGATATATATTTAGTAATAGGATTACTGGGTCAAATGGTTCTTCTCTTTCTGGATCTTTGAGGAATTGCCACACTGTCTTCCACAATGTTTAACCAATTTAAACTAGCAGCAACAATGTAAAAGTGTTTCCTTTTCTCCACAACCTTGCCAGCATCCGTTGTTTTTTTGATTTTTTGGTAATGGCCATTCTAACTGGTTTGAGATGGCATCTCATTGTGGTTTTGATTTGAATTTCTCTAATGATCAGTGATGTTGAGCTTTTT
The DNA here is from genome assembly GCF_001698545.2 of Rhinopithecus bieti. Lineage (NCBI taxonomy): Eukaryota > Metazoa > Chordata > Mammalia > Primates > Cercopithecidae > Rhinopithecus > Rhinopithecus bieti. The sequence goes on along the minus strand of NW_016807975.1, from coordinate 2,710,221 downwards.
TTCATATGTTCGTTGGCCATATGTATGCCTTCTTTTGAGAAGTGTCTACTCATGTCCTTTGCCTGCTTTTTAATGTGATTGTTTGTTCTTGTAAATTTGTTTAAGTTCCTTACAGATGCTAGATATTAGACCTTTGTCATATGGATTGATTGCAAAAATATTCTTCCATTCTGTAGGTTGTCTATTTACTCTGTTAATAATCTCTTTTGCTGTGCAGAAGCTCTTTTGTCTAATTAGGTTCCGTTTGTCAATTTTTCCTTTTGTTGAAATTGCTTTTGGCATCTTCATCATGAGATCTTTGTCCATGCCTATGTCCTGAATGGTATTGCTGAGGTTTTCTTCTAGGGTTTTTATAGTTTTAGGTTTTACATTTAAAAGTCTTTAATCCATCTTGAGTTCATTTTGCATGTGGTATAAAGAGGGGTCCAGTTTCAATTTTCTGCATATGACTAGCCAGTTGTCCCAGCACCATTTGTTAAATAGGGAATGCTTTCCCACTGCTTGTTTTTTTCAGGTTCGTGGAAAATCAGGTGATTGTAGGTGTGTGGTCTCATTGCTGGGCTCTCTATTCTGTTCCATTGGTCTGTGCCTCTGTTCTTGTACCAGTACCATGCTGTTTGGTTAATGTAGCCCTGTAGTATAGTTTGAATTCAGATAGTGTGATGCATCCAGCTTTGTTCTGTTTGATTAGGATTGCTTTGGTTATTCAGGTTCTTCTTTGGTTTAATGTTAATTTTAAAATAGTATTTTTTCTAATTCTGTGAAGAATGCCAATGGTAGTCTTATGTGAATGGCACTGAATCTATAAATTTCTTTCGGCAGTATGACCATTTTCATGATATTGATTCTTCCTATCCATGAGCATGCAATGTTTATGCATCTGTTTCAGTCAATTCTGATTTCTTTTAGCAGTGGTTTGTCGCTATCCTTGAAGAAGTTCCTTCACATCCTTGTTAGCTGTATTTCTAGGTATTTAATTTTTTTCTGTGGCAATTGTGAATGGTAATCCATTTGTGATTTGGCTCTCTGCCTGCCTGTTGTTGGTGTATAAGCATGCTAACAATTTTTGCACATTGATTTTTGAATCCTGAGACTTTGCTGAAGTTGTTTATCAGCTTAAGAAACTTTTGGACTGAAGTGTTGGGGTTTTCTAGATATTGGATCATGTCATCTGCAAACAGATAGTTTATCCCTCTCTTCTTATTTGAATACCTTTTATTTCTTTCTCTTGCCTGATTGCCCTGGCCAGAACTTCCAATACTATGTTGAATAGGAGTGGTGAGAGAGGGCAACCTTGTCATGTGCTGGTTTTCAAGGGGAATGTTTCCAGTTTTTACCCCTTCAGTATGATATTGGCTATGGGTTTGTCATATATGGCTCTTACAATTTTGAGAGATAATTCTTCGATACCTAGTTTATTGAGAGTTTTTAAAATGAAGGGATGTTGAATTTTATTGAAGGCCTTTTCTATGTCAATTAAGGTAATCATGTGGTTTTCATCTTTAGTTCTGTTTATGTGATGAATCACATTAATTGATTTGCATATGTTGAACTAGACTTACAGTCTGGGGATGAAGCCTACTTGATTGTGGTGAATACGCTTTTTGATGTGCTGCTGGATTCTGTTGCTAGTATTTTGTTGAGAATTTTTGCATCGTTGTTCATCAGGGATATTGGCCTGAAGTTTTCTTTTCAGTCATATCTCTGCCAGGTTTAGATATCAGGATGATGCTGGCCTCATAGAATGAGTTAGGGAGAAGTCTCTCCTTGTGAATTTTTTGGAATAGTTTCAGTAGGAATGGCACCAGCTCTTCTTTGTACATCTGGTAGAATTCAGTTGTAAATCCCTCTGGTCCTGGTTTTTTTTTTTTTTTTTGGTTGGTAGGATATTTATTATTGCTCAATTTTATAACTCATTATTGGTTTGTTCAGGGATTCAATTTCTTCCTGGTTCAGTCTTGGGAGGGAGTATGTGACTAGGAATTTATCCATTTCTCCTAGATTTTCTAGTTTATGTGCATAGAAGTTTTTATAGTATTGTCTAATGGTTGGTTGTATTTCTGTGGGGTCAGTGGTGATATCTCCCTTATCATTTTTGATTATATTTATTTGAAACTTCTCTCTTTTTTCTTTACTAGTCTAACTGGAAGTCTATTTTATTAACTTTTTTTCAAAAAACAGCTCCTGGATTTGTTTGTTTTTGAAGGTTTTTTTGTGTGTCTATATCTTTCAGTTCAGCTGTGATCTTGGTTTTTCTTGTCTTCTGCTAGTCTTGGGGTTTATTTGCTCTTGGTTCTCTCGTTCTTTTAGTTGTGATGTTAGGTTGTTAAGTTGACATCTTTTTAACTTTTCGATATGAGCATTTAGTGCTATAAATGTCCCTCAACTCTGTGTCCCAGAGATTCTGCTACATTGCATCTTTGTTCTCATTAATTTAAAAAAATTTCTTGATATTTGCCTTAATTTCATTATTCACCTAAAAGTGATTCAGGAATTCATTGTTTAATTTCCATGTATTTGTATGGTTCTGAGTGAATTTCTTAATCATGAATTCTAGTTTGATTGCACTGTGGTTCAAAAGACTGTTTATGATTTCAGTTCTTTTGTATTTGCTGTGAAGTATTTTACTTCTCATCATGTGATCAATTTTAGAGTAAGTGCTATGTGGCAATGAGAAGAATAAATACTCTGTTGTTTTTCGGGTGGAGAGTTCTGCAGATATTTATCATGCCCCACTTGATCCAGAGCTGAGTTCCGGTCCTGATTAGCTTTGTTAATTTTCTGTATTGATGACTCATCTAATATTTTCAGTGGGGTGTTAAAGTCTTCCACTATTATTGTGTGAGAATCAAAGCCTCTTTGAAGGTCTCTAAGAACTTGCTTTATGAATCTTAGTGCTTCTGTATTGGGTGGATATATATTTAGGATAGTTAGCTTTCCTTGTTGAATTGAACCCTTTGCCATTATGTAATGCCCTTCTTTGTCTTTTTTGATCTTTGTTGGTTTAAAGTCTGTTGTCAGAAACTAGGATTGCAACCCCTGCTTTTTTTTTCAGTTTTTCATTTGCTTGGTAAATTTCCCTCCATCTTTTTAGTTTGAACAGATGTGTGTCTTTGCATGTGAGATAAGTCTCTTGAAGACAGCATACCAATGGGTCTTGATTCTCTATCCAGCTTGCCACTCTGTGTCTTTTAATTGGGGCATTTATCCCATTTACATTTAAGGTTAGTATTATTATGCCTAGATTTGATCCTGTTATCATGGAACTAGCTGGTTATTTTGTAGACTTGTTTATGTGGTTGCTTCATAGTGTCACTGGTCTATGTACTTCAGTGTGTTTTTGTTGTGGCTGGTAATGATTTTCCCTTTCCATATTTAGTGCTTCCTTCAGAAGCTCTTGTAAGGCAGGTCTGGTGGTAACGAATTCCCTCAGCATTTACTTGTCTGAAAAGGATCTTATTTCTCCTTCACTTATGAAGGTTAACTTGTCTAGATATAAAATTCTGGGTTGGAAATTTTTTTCCTTAAGAATGTTGAATATTGGCCCCCAATCTTCTGGCTCATAGGATTTCTGCTGAGAGGTCTGCTGTGAGTCTGATGGATTTCCCTTTGTAGGTGACCTGACCTTTCTCCCTGGATGCCCTTAACATTTCTTCTTTCATTTTAGCCTTGGAGAATTTGATGATTATGTGTCTTGGAGATGATCTCATGGAGTATCTTATAGGGGTTCTCTGCATTTCCTGAATTGGAATGTTGGCCTGCCTTGCTAGGTTGGAAAGTTCTCCTTGATAACATCCTAAAGTATGTTTTCCAAATGAGTTCCATTCTCTCTGTCTTTTTCAGATGCCCCTATCAGTTGTAGATTTGGTGTCTTTACATGATCCCATATTTCTTGGAAGTTTTATCCGTTCCTTTTTCTTATGTTTTCTTTATTATTTTCTGCCTGTCTTATTTCAGGAAGATAGTCTTCAAGCTCTAAAATTCTTTCCTCTGCTTGGTGTATTATGCTGTTAATACTTGTGATTGCATTGTGAAGTTCTTTCTGTGTATTTTTCGGCTCTCTCAGGTCAGTTATGTTCCTCTCTAAACTGTCTATTTTGGCTCTCAGCCCGTGCATTGTTCTATCATACTTTTTAGCTTCTTTGCTTTGGGTTACAGCATCCTTCTTTAGCTCAGAAAACTTCTTTTTTATTCACATTTTGAGCCCTACTTCTGTTATTTATCCATCTCAGCCTCAGCCCCATTCTGAGCCATTGCTGGAGAGGTGTTGCAGTCATTTGGAGAAAAAGGGGTGCTCCAGGTTTTTGAGTTTTTATTGTTTTTGCATGGATTATTTCTATCTTTGTGGGCTTATCTACCTCTGATCTTTGAAGTTACTTCTTTGAATGGGATTTTTGTGGTTTGCTGTTATTGTTGCAGCTGTTTTCTGTTTGTTTCTTTTCCTTTTGACAGCCTGGCCACTCTTCTATAGGGCTGCTGCTGTTTGCCAGGGGTCTGTTCCAGACCTTAGTCACTTTGGCTTTTCCTGTACCTGGAGGTATCACCCATGAAGGCTATGAAAGAGCAAAGATAGCAGCCTGCCCCTTTTTCTGGAAGCTCTATCCCAGAGGTTTACTAACATGTTGCTGGCCTAAACATGCCTGTAGGAGGTGGCTGGAGACCCTAGTTGGGAGGTCTCATCCAGTCAGGAGGAACGGGATCAGAGACCCACTTAAGGAAGCAGTCTGGCTACTTTTTGGTAGAGCAGCTGTGCTGTGTTGGGGATCTGTTCAGCCCCCAATCCATTAGAGCTCTCCATGGCCCACAGACTGGACTGGACTGACATGCCTGAACATACTTTGGCCCGAGGATCCCCAACAAAGGTATTTGCAACTCAGGCAAGGCAGGAAGTCCATACATACCCCTAGAAAGGGAGTCAAATCCAGGGAGCCAAGCAGCATCAGTCTGCAGGCCCTACTTCCATGGCACTCAAGGCCCCAGTGGCATGCAACCCCTGATCCAGGGGTTGCAAAGATCTGTGGGAGAAGCGTGGTTATTCAGGGTCACACAATCACTCTCTGTTTCCCTTGGCTGAGGGTGGGAGTTCCTTTGGCTTCCTGTCACTCATTGGCCAATGTCCCATCCTGCTTTTCTTCATTCTCTGTGAGTCTAGTTGTTTCCCTGATAAATCCCAGTGCCAGTACCTGGATATTTCAGTTGAAGGTGCTGTATTCACTTTCCCCTTTCATTCCTCTGCATGAATGCCATAGACTGCAGCTGCTTCTAATTGGCCATCTTGCCCACCCCCTGTATTTCTTACTGATAACTTTCTTGTTCCTTGGTAAATACCTGCAATCCCAAACACATCAATACATTTACTCATTTGCATAATTCTACAGTGCTAATAAAATAGCTTCATAATACTATACCAATATCACTACTCACAGTGAACTACTAATTAATATCCATGGACTCTGAGTTATTTTTATCCTTCAGATACATTTCCATTCAGGTGTACAGTCACACTGCTATGTTATGTGGTTATCAGTTTGATAACAGATACTCTTATTTAGTTTTATTTATATACATTTTTAAAATGAAGAATTTTAAAAAATCATTTTGACTTAGTTTTAGAGTTCGTAAAATATATTTTAAAAGTCAAAACTATATACAAGGATATACTTAGATAAGGTTTTTCTCACTTTTTTACTCTTCCACCCTTTTTTCACTCATCCCCTACAGGTAACCATTTTCTTGTTTCTTGTTCTTCATATGCTTCTTTTGGTTAAAAGAAATAAGTGGGAATATACAGCCTTATTTTTTTCTTACACAAAATGTAAGAAATAAAATATTATTTACTAGTTTTAAAATCTGTGCTGCAGTGATATTTATATATCTTTTTTATTTTTAAAGTTCTCCATATGTGATTTTTTCTCCTTTCCCAAAACTATCTTTTGCTTTTTTGATCCTATTCATACTTTTAACTTTTTTCCTTCACTTATGTTCTTCATTAAAAAAGTTATGCAGATATTATGCATCTGTTGGGATGATAATATCATTTTCTTAATTTTTTGGTTTATTGAAAATGTTAACATATGGTATAATGGAAAACAATTCCTAGATTATTGAAATAAGCCATATTTGGTTATAAGTAATTTTAAAAAACATTTCTGAGTTGTTGGTTTATTGCAAACCTTCAAAATGAAATTAATCTATATTTGCTTTGCATTGTCTCATTTTTTAATTTTGATTTTTTATGGATACATAAACTATTTTATAGTCATAGTATTTATGGGGTACACATGATGTTGTAAAACAATCATGTAATGTGGAATGATCAAATAAAGGTAATTGGGATATTTATCACTGCATACATTTATCATTTCTTTGTGTTAGGAACATTCCAATTTAACTCTTTTAGTTATTTGAAATATATATCAATTATCATTAATTATAGTCACCCTATTCTGCTACCAGCAACTAGGTCTTATTCTTTCAGTCTAACTGTATTATCTCATTTGGTTACAAAATCAAGGCAACGTTAGCCTCAAATTAATTTGGCACCCTCCCCTTCTCTATAGTGTGGAGAACATTTGGTTTAACAAATACATTATTTGTAACTTGATGGTTTGGTGGAGCAGGTGCTTTTTATGTGGTTAGATTTTGGACTTTCCTTTAAAATACTTTAATCGTTATAGGTTTCTTTATATTTTAATTGTTTCTTGAGGTAAAATTTTACACAAATTACTTGTTATATCTGATGTCAAATTTATTAGAAAACAGTTTAAATACTATTGTCATATAACATTTACTATATTCATAGTTAAGTTCTATTTTTCTTGTCCTTCAGTTGTGGCATCCCTACTTGTACTTAATTGGTTTTGCTTAAGTTTTGTCTATTTCATTTGACTTTAAAAAAATATTCCCTAATGTTTCTTTATTTTCTGTTTCATTAGTTTCTGCTATTAACTTTATAGTTTTCTACCTTCTTTTTCCTTGGTGGTTTATCCATTGTTGTTTTTCTAACTTTCCAAGTGAATAACTCACTTATTTCTAGTATTTGTTTGTAATATTGGAATCGTGGGCTGTTGATTTTCCTTGACTATTTTACTTGCATCTTCAAGTTATAATATGTATTGATGTTATTGTTATTTTAGTCTAAATATTGTTTCCACTATGATTTTTCTTCTTTTTTTTTTTTTTTTTTTTTTTTTTTTTTTTTTTTTTTTTTT
>NW_016807975.1:2697401-2698777 GCF_001698545.2 Rhinopithecus bieti | reverse complement strand
TGTCTCAGTTCCCCTGGCTAGGAAAACGGATCCCCTTCCCCCTTGCGCTTCCAGGTGAGGCGATGCCTCGCCCTGCTTCAGCTCTCGCTGGTCAGGCTGCAGCAGCTGACCAGCACCGATTGTCCGGCACTCCCTAGTGAGATGACCCCAGTACCTCAGTTGAAAATGCAGAAATCACCGGTCTTCTGTGTCGCTCGCGCTGGGAGTTGGAGACTGGAGCTGTTCCTATTCGGCCATCTTGCTCCGCCCTCATGATTTTTCTTCTGACACTTGAATTACATAAGTGTGTGTATGCATCTGTGCATATATGTGTGTGTGTGTTTTCCAATGTAATTCTTATTTTCTCCCACAACATTTTTATTGATTTGTATTTTATTGCACTGTGGTAAAAAATATTCTGTATATCAGCTCTCACATTCTCATTTTAATTTTTAGTTTACATTTTATGTGATGATTGTCTCTATTTTAAAGTTAGCTTTGTATTAGCAAGTAATTGTATAATTTTTATAGAATATCTACGTTAAGGGAATGAGTGTATTTGCCACTTTAGCTTGTAGTGTCTCAATAACCCCAATATTTTGTAAAAGAAAACCAAATAGTCTTTTCTATTTGTTATAGAGCTAAAGTTGGGAGTGGAGAATTTTCTGATACGGTTGATTGCTTACTACATTTCAAATGCTTTACATATGTTGCCTCATTAATTAATGCTTTACATATGTTGCCTCTATCTATTAGGTAAATACTACTTTTTCAAGAATAAAAAAATTGTTCCACGGTCACTTAATTAGGAGACCTAATAGTCAAGGCGTGATCTACTCTTTTTGCAATTACTCCAACTTGGTCCCTTGATTCCTAGCCCATCATGATGGACTTTCTTTGTGGTTTTCTAAACAATTCAAAACACATAGAAATGCAAATATGACTTAGAAAAGACCAAAATAATGAGACTGTTGCATGGGTGGAGAACTATTTTTCCTAATGAGTAAATAAGCATGGAGGAATCATTCTCAAAGAATAAGATTGAGACTTGAGAGAATAGAGATGTTACAAAATAGTGAAAAATCAGCCTATATTGTGACATATTTTTAAATTAACATTTTAAGATTAAATACAATTGGTAAAATTTCAAAGCAGTAATTAAAATTCCTGAAAAATAATAGCTTGTATTGTAACTGTACTGTCTGCAGTGATGGAGAAGAGGATGTGGACCAAAATGGCAGCATATTAAGATAATTTTACTTTAAATTTTCACTGTGTTACTGTACTGATTTTATATATTAAAAAACAATTAGAAAGTTGGTTATAAATAAATGTGTTCCTTGGAAGTATTTAGTTTGAAGCTGGTATTTTTTTTTTTTTTTTTTTTTGCTCTTTGT
>NW_016807975.1:2687364-2697005 GCF_001698545.2 Rhinopithecus bieti | reverse complement strand
TTTTTTTTTTTTTTTTTTTTGCTCTTTGTGTAAAATGTTATGGATTTTTCATGTGAGAGTACAATATTTGTTAATACGCTATAATGAAAATATAAAAGACATGAGGAAAGCATTTATTGTAAGTCAGAAATTCTCTCTGTTTCATGGGTCATGTATTAAAAGATGATTTTATAAATTACTCAACCACATTTAAATTGTGCCCAATCATACATCATATTTTAGAATGATATTAAGCTAATTTCCCTGCAATTGTAATTTATTAATATGAGCTAAAGTGTTTCTTTTCGTTTTATTCTCCAGGAAATGTCTGAAGTAAATTGAAATGAAACTAGATTGTTAACATATAATTTGAGTTCTAGAACAAAGGGTGTAATATATATTATATGTCTCTACCGGACATACTGGCCATCTGATCATATTCTATGCTAGTCTGCTCATTTTCAAATCTGAGAAAAATTGAAATATTTTCTGTGGTTGGAGGCTAAATTCAGAGTATTTAAAAATATATGTTAGAAATCTTCCTCCTTAAAGCCTGCTTTTATTTAAGTGTATGGATAGTCTTTCTAAACTAGTTGTAAATCCTATTATAAGAATATTGAAAAAAATGAACTTCAATCAGATCTTACAAATGGAATTAAAATCTGAATAGCTAATCTAGTTAAACACAAAATCTGTGAATACGATTAACCGTATGCTAATATTTTCAGATCCAGGGAACATTCAACAAATAGTTGGATGAATGGGTTTAAGAAACATACTGTGTATATGTGTTGAAAATTCTTTTCCTGACATCCAAAATAATGAATGCAAAAAAGATAGTCAGTGGATAGAAAATGTTTACAACATTTGCTAAATATAGAAAGTGATAATTGATAAGTCAGGGTAGAGAAAGCCACTATCTGAAGTTCTAATAAAGATTATTGCAACCAGAAGGATTATATTTTCTTCAATGAATTGAAAACAAACTCCAGATAAAATAGAGAATGAAAGATAAATCATGAGATGAAAATGGAAAGATTAATTTCATTTCTCTATAAGCAGAATTATTACCACCCTTCATTAGAGTAGAATTACCTAAATCCAGAAAATTTAATCACAGGTGATCAGATATCACCTAGAGGATGGTTGAAAGTAAGGAATCCAATTAGATATTGAGGGGGGTGATCGGGTATTGAGACTGGGAGGTTCCTGCTAAGCTGACATAGCAGGGTTCCTAGCTAAAACTAGATTGTACAGAAACATGCATAAATAGGCCTAGGAAAAGATGGAGAGACTGACTAAAGTTTGGTCAATTTCAATTGCAATTATTAAAGTTTTGAATCTAGCTATTAAAGACCCCAAATCTTTAATAACTGAAATTGAAAACATACAACAGTTTTTTCACTGTAGAACATATTCAGTTGAAGAAAAGATTAGTGATTTAGAATACTGATTAGTATATTAAAAGATATGTATTCTCATCAACAATGAGGAAAAGAGTGATGGAAAATAAAGAAAAATTTTAGGAACCATATGGCTTTCAGTGAAAAATCTAACATAGTTGTGTTTATAGAGTCCCACTAAGGTAGCGGGGGGTGGGAAGAGAGAGAGAGAGAGAGAGAGAGAGAGAGAGAGAGAGGAATCACAGAATAGAAGCAATATTTTTGAATGTATGATAGCTGATAATATTTCCAAACTGATGAAAGTAATGTTAATCACTGAAAGTAAAGTGAATAAAAGAAAAATACATATTGGTACACTATAATAAACTTTCTCAAAATAAAAATTTGCAAACTAAAGTATTTCTAAAGCATTCAAATTACAACTGGGGCATTAGCTTCAAAGGGAAAGTGAAGTTGGTAACTGATTTCTCATTAATGCAGTGGAAACTGAATGGAAATGCAGTGACATCTTTAAAATGGTGAAAGTGTATAGTTTGAAGTCGGGTAGTGTGATGCCTCCAGCTTTGTTCTCTTGGTTAGGATTGCTTCGGAAATATAGGCCCTCTTTTTTTTGGTTCCATATGAAACTTTAAAGTAGTTTTCTCAATTCTTGAAGAAAGTCATTTATAGCTTAATGTGGATGGGCATTGAATCTATAAATTACTTTGCGACAGGTATGGCCATTTTTCACGATATTGATTCTCCCCCCCCTATCCATGGCATGGGAATGTTCTTCCATTTGTGTGTACTCCTTTATTTCATTGAGCACTGTTTGTAGTCTCCTTGAAGAGGTCCTTCACATCCCTTGTAAGTGGATTCCTAGGTATTTTACTCTCTTTGAACAATTGCTTAATGTGAGTTCAACTCATGGTTTGGCACTCTTTGTCTGTTATTGGTGTATAAGAATGTTTGTGAGTTTTGAACATTGGTGTTGTATCCTGAGCTTTTGCTGAAGTTGCTTATCAACTTAAGGAGATTTGGGCTGAGACGATGGAAGTTTCTAAATATTACAATCATGTCATCTTCAAACAGGGACAATTTGACTTTCTCTTTTACTAATCGAATACCCTTTATTTCTTTCCCCTGCCTGATTGCCCTGGCCAGAACTTCCAACACTATGAGTGTTGGAGTGAGTGAGTAGGACGTGGTGAGAGAGGGCATCCCTGTCTTGTGCCAGTTTTCAGAGGGAATGCTTCCATTTTTTTCCCATTCAGTATTAATATTGGCTGTGGTTTGTCATAAATAGCTCTTATTATTTGAGATACGTTCCGTCATACCCAATTTATTGAGAGTTTTTAGCATGAAGGGCTGTTGAATTTTGTCAGAGGCCTTTTCTGACCTGTTGAGATAATCCATTGTGGTTTTTGTCTTTGGTTCTATTTATTGCTGGATTACGTTTATTGATTTGCGTATGTTGAGGCCAGCCTGCCATCCCCAGGGATGAAAGCCACTTGAATCATGGTGGATAAGCTTGTTGATGTGCTGCTGAATTTGCTTCCTTACTTCAAACTATTCTACAAGGCTACAGTTAATGAGAAGAGCGTTGGTACTGGTACCAAAAACAGAGGTATAGACCAATGGAACAGAACAGAGCCCTCAGAAATAATACCACACATCTTACAACCATATGAATTTTGACAAACCTGACAAAAACAAGAAGTGGGGATAGGATTCCCAATTTAATAAATGGTGCTGGGAAAACTGGCTAGTCATATGTAGGAAGCTAAAACTGAATCCTTTCCTTACAACCTATACAAAAGTTAATTCAGATGGATTAGAGACTTAAATGTTAGACTCATACCATTAAAAACCCTAGAAGAAACCTAGGGCAATACCATTCATGACATAGGCGTGGGCAGGGACTTCATGTCTAAAACACCCAAAAGCAATGGCAACAAAAGCCAAAATTGAAAAATGGGATCTAATTAAACTAAATAACTTCTGCACAGCAAAATAAATTATAGTGAACAGGCAACCTACAGGACAGGAGGAAAATTTTGCAATCTACTCATCTAACAAAGGGTTCATATCCAGACCCTACAAAGACTCAAACAATTTTACAAGAGTAAACCAACAACCCCATAAAAAAGTGAGGGTGAAGGATTATGAAAGACACTTTCAAAAGAAGATATTTATGCCAGCCACAGACACATGAAAAAATGCTCAATCCATCACTGATCATCAGAGAAATGCAAACCCAAAACCACAATGAGATACCATCTCACCACCAGTAAGAATGGCGATCATTAAAAAAGTCAGGAAACACAGGTGCTGAAGAGGATTGGAGAAATAGGAACACTTTTACACTGTTGGTGGAGATTGTAACTAGTTCAGGGGGGCCATTGTGGAGACAGTGGTGGCATTTCCTCAAGAGATGTAGAACTAAGAAATACCATGACCCAGCCATTCCATATTACTGGGTATATACCCAAAGGATTATAAATTATGCTGATATAAAGACACATGCACACGTATGTTTATGTGGCACTATTACAATAGCAAAGGCTTGGAAACCAACCCAAATGTCCATCAATGACAAATTGGGTCAAATTGGGTTAAGAAAATGTGGCCCATATATACCATGGAATACTATGCAGGCATAATAAAGGATGAGTTCATGTCCTTTGTAGGGATATGGATGAAGCTGGAAACCATCATTCTCAGCATACTATTGCAAAGACAGAAAACCAGACACCACATGTTCTCACTCATAGGTGGGAATTGAACAAGGAGAACACTTGGACTCTGGAAGGGGAACATCACACACCGGGGCCTGTTGTGGGGTGGGGAAGCGGGGAGGGATAGCTTTAGGAGATATACCTAATGTAAATGATGAGTTAATGGGTGCAGCACACCAACATGGCACATGTATAGATATGTAATAAACCTTCACTTTGTACACATGTACCCTAGAACTTAAAAGTATAATAAAAATAAATAAAACGGAGAAAGAGCCCAACGCCAGTGACCTATAACCAGAAACAAAACAAAGCAAAAGAAAACAAAAACAAAAACAGAAAAACTAAGAAATATAAACAGAATAATTCTAAATAATAAGAATTAAAAGGATTTGTAGCCAGCAGAACTATCCAAAAGACACACTGTATGTAAATAAAATATGATCCTTAATGGAAGCACAAAAAGCAAAGAAAGAATGAAGGGTATGGAAAGGGTGAATTTGTTGGTAAATCAAAATAAATGTTGACTATAAAACAATGATAGTTTATTTTGAAATTTAAACAAATGTAAAATAAAACAGACAATAACTATAACATAAAAGGTGGAAGGGACTAAATTGAGATAACATCTTTGAAATTTCTTGCTTTCTCAAGGAAGTGGTAATAGTATTCATGTATAAAAGATCTATGATGAAACCTCTAGGGCAAACACAAAAGAATGGTAGAAGATTTCATAACCTACAAGCTGATAGAAGGAAGGATAAATTGGTTAAAATATGTAATTTTTTTTAAAAAAAGAGCTGGGCAAAAGATTACGGGCTCACACCTGTAATCTCAGCACTTTGGGAGACTGAGGCAGGTGGATCACATGAGGCCAGAAGTTAGAGACCAGCCTGGCCAACAGGGCCAAACCTCGTCTCTACTAAAAATACAAAAATTAACCAGACATGGTGGTGGGCACCTGTAGTCCCAGCTACCCCGGAGTCTTAGGCAGGAGAATCGCTTGAACCCAGGAGGCAAAGGTTGCAGTGAGCAGAGATAACGCCACTGCAGTCCAGCCTGAATGACAGAGCAAGACTCCATCTCCCGCAAAAAGTAAAACTATGTGGTTCATACTTGTTTTGCTCATATAATATACAATTTGTATGTAATAACACAGGAAGTGTGAAAATAGAAGTATGAAGAAAGATATACACAAATGCTATACAAAAAAAGATATAACTACATGGATATCAGACAAAGATGAAGAGGACTTTAAACGTCACCTGTTTGTTTCTCCTGTATCATAGTCTCCACTGTCAGGGTAGCCAATCTCATGTTCATGGTCTCTTTATTGGAAAAGGGTCTCTATGATCTTAATCTTCCACTGTTTTTTTTTTTTTTTACATACACAGGTATATATGAAATTTAGGAAATTCTCTGACACTCTCCTCTGTGTGTTGTTTTATTTTGTATGTCAGAATATTTTACTATTTATTTTCTCTCTTTTGTTTGCTGCTGTACCAACTCTTATCTCTCATCACAAGAAAATATGTGCCTTTTTTCTTATTAGAAGGAAGATTATAAACATCAAAATGAGTAGGAGAAAAGTGTAATGATATGTTTAATACTATAACAGTTTATAATCTTTTTTATGTTGTATATAGGATATTGATAATATTATTTCATTTAATATTCACATGTTGATGAATATTCCAAAGTCTTATTAAAGCAAAAATTTATACTTTCTTGAGGGAAAAAAGTTAAGTAATTGTATAACTTCTCTTGTACCATCAGATACCAAATAAAACAAAGACTTAACTTTAAGTCCAACCTCAACAGAGGTTTGAAGAAGCCAATTTGACTACTTTTGACACACAGTCAAACTATTTTGTCGCTACAACTCTGGAAACTGAGAAAATTTCAATTCATCATATTTGTCTCAGAAGGAAATCTCTTCTGAAAATCAAGTTGACCTCTCATCTTTTTATACATTCTCACACTTCACCTCATGCCTTCACATGAACCATTGACTTTAAATGAGGTTGGGTGAAAGGACTCATGACCTGAAACTAGACCCAGGCAAGCCATGCAGTTGAGTGTAAAGAGATAGTTCCACTATTAAGTGGTATCCTGCAGTGAACATCATTTGTTATACTCCTTGTGTAACTGACCATTCCTATCGTGTGACCTTGGGTAAGACTGCAAATCTGCCTAGGCCAAAATTGATTTGTAAACATTGAGCATTATTATAATACTAACATTTTTGGAGCAAAGGATAAAATAGCTAATGTTTATAAAAGCCTTTCCTAAAATTTCAAAGACATATTTACTATTTTTGATGGGGTTATTTATGTGAAAAATAATAAATAAATTGGGCTTTTATTTTACATTCTAATAACAATCTTTTACTTCCTCATTTCTTTCTTCCTCAGACACTGTCATTTCCTTGTATTTTCACAAACTAACAAACTCTTAATCCAATCACCCCTCAGATCATTTAAACTATCCAAACAACCTAAGCACTGTACAGAGAGAAAAATTAACATGAGGATATATGCCTAATACCTCCTTGCTTTCTCTGTTCAGTGCTAATTGTGTGTTATACACAATGGGGGATATTTTATGTGCATTTTCTAATTTAATCCTTGCAGTAACTTGTGGAGTTAAGCATACAATCTCCATTTTTAGAAGTGACATAAAATTATGGCTCAAATAGGTTAAAGAATGGCCAAGGTCATTCAATTAATAACTGCCAGAGCAATACATTTCCTATAGGTCTGGAGACTAAGATCTGGCATGTGGGATGTCAACAAAAGTGTCATGCGTACTTCAATACTGCTGACTTGAAAAGAAAGGCTGTTCCCTACTTATGATCTTTACTCCAGCTGGCTAGAATGTGGGCATTATGACTACAACTGAAATAATGATCATATTCATGAGGTAAATGTTGAATTAAACACGGTGGTATAACACTGGTGGTTATTGAAATCACCTTATCATTCTTGAAATACTGGATTTTTCCTGACAGGGAATGAAAAATCTGTTTTAGATGGCCTCTATTGTATTTATTCTGTTCATGTCCTCTGCCTACTTTTTAATGGAATTGTTTGTTCTTTTTTTGTTTCATTCAAGTTCCTTATAGATTCTGGACACTAGTCGTGTTTTGGATGTGCAGTTTGCAAATATTTTCTCCTGTACTGTAGGTTGTCTGTCTGTTCTGTTGAATTTCCTTTTCTGTGTAGTAGTTTGTTAGTTTCATTAGTCCCATTTCTATACACCAACAATGTTCAAGCTGAGAATCAAATCAATGACACACTCCCATTCATAGTAGCCACAAAAAGATAAAATACCTAGGAATACACCTAACCAAGGAGGTAAAAGATCTGTACAAGGAAAACTACAAAGCACAGCTGAAAGAAATCATAGATGACACAAACAAATGGAAAAGCATTCCAAGCTCATGGGTTGAAAGAATCAATATCGTTAAAATGTCCATATTGCCTAAAGCAATCTACAGATTCACTTCTATTCCTATCAAACTACCAATGTCATTTTCATGGAAACACAAAAAACTATTCCAACATTCATATGGGATTAAAAAGAAGAGCCCAAATAGCCAAAGCGATCCTAAGCAAAAAGAACACGGCCAGAGGCATCACATTATCTGACTTCAAACTATACTATAAGGCTGCAGTAACCAATCAGCACCCTATTGGTACAAAACAGATACACAAATTAATGGAACACTATAGAGATCTCTGAAATAAAACTGCACACCTACAACCAACTCCTCCTTGACAAAGTCAACAAAAATAAACAATGAGGAAAGAACACCATATTCAATAAATAGTGCTGGAAAAACTGGCCAGCCATATGCAGAAGAATGAAAAGAATGAAACTGGATCCCTACCTTCACCATATACAAAAACGTACTTAAGATGGATTAATGACGTCCATGTAAAACGTCAAACTATAAAAATTATAGGAGAAAATCTAGGAAATACCTTTCTAGACATTGGCTGGGACAAATAATTTATGATGAACGCCCCCAAAGCAACTGCAACACAAGTTTAAAAAGTATGTTTTATTATGTCTCACAATGCTTCACTGATTCTCAATCCACTATGCCGGTATGTAAAGAGCAGAACAATAGATGTTGTAAGAGTTTTAAGGAAAATCATTTGGGCTACCGAGGTTATGTGAGTTGGAATTAAGCCGGAGCAGAAGCAATAACACGTGGGCAAATATCCAAAACAACAGAAGAACTCCCTCAAAGGAGGAAGCTCTTCCTTTGAAATGTAACTTGAGAGGTGCTGTCAGACACTGCAGTTCTTTGAAGATTATTAAGACAAGTTCTGTTGTTTATCCATGTTCATAAGAATTGTTGTTCATATTTTTTAGGGAGAAATATGTATTGCTGAAAATATAATTGGAGACTTAATATAATAGAAAGAACATTAGTTTGGAACCAGGTTGACTTAAGTTTGAAAGTCAGCCTTCCTACTTGTTAACTGCATCACAAATATACCTGCAAAACAAGATCATAATGATCTCTCAGATTTGCTGTGAGCACTGATTGAAATATTTTAGTTATAAGTATGTAACATATGGTTTGTATTTAAGAAATAGTAGTGATCTAAATATATTAATTCTTTTATGGAAGTCCCTGAATCCTTAGAGCACATGAAGGCAGTTGTTGTGGTTTGAGTTGCCTCACAATCAAAGTCTGAAATCACCATTTGCATGTAAATTACTTGGAACACAGTCCAAGGAAGAGGAAGTGAGGGAATGGGGAAAGTGAGACAAGAAATGAAAAAAAAGACTATTTGTGATAATGAGCTAACTGCTACTGTGAACACTAGGACTCAGCACCTCTGGGGACCCACTGATAAATCAAATAGAATATGCATCCAAATGAATAGAATCAAAAATAGGGAGGATCAGAATCTATCTGTTGACTCTCATTCCTCATTGGTTGCTGCTTGCTCTTGAAGGCACTAATTCTTCCACATTCTGAGCCATAACTACATAATGGCTGAGTGGCTTTTTATGACTTTGGAGAAAGTTCCAAGGCAGATAAGCAGAGAGATACTGTGAGGCATTCCTGAAGTCAGATCATGGTCCTCTGTGCGGGATTCCTCATCACAGCTGCACTGAAATCTAATGAGCCAAGGGTATGTGGCCAAGGCATCTCAAGAGTCTGGGGAGTGTGTGTGTGTGTGTGTGTGTGTGTGTGTGTGTGTCTATGTGTCTGTGTGTCTGTCTGTTGTGGGGTGGAGGTGTCTGTACATTACACTTAACTGTTGCAAAGCCTAAATGTGACATTGTACAGAAAAGTGGTGGGAAGGCCGAGAAAAATTTTTTTTTTTTTTTTTTTTTTCCAGTTTGGTTGCACTTATATCACCTCAGTGTGTTAACCCTGGTTTTTTTTTTTCATGCTGATTAAAAAGAAGTTCTGATTATTAGTAATGTCAAGGAATGTCTAGCCTATGAGAAAGAAAATAACAAAAGGACTCTTAGGTACAAAATATTTTTGAATTATTATCTTAATGCTGTGTGT
>NW_016807975.1:2652283-2687299 GCF_001698545.2 Rhinopithecus bieti | reverse complement strand
AATTATTTTTTGGTAAACTGGCTGACCTGTTGGGTCTTTTTGTAAAGTAACAGTTTTGAAAAAAATTATCATGGTGAGAATATTTCCTATATCATTAATAATGAAATGGAAGTGAAAGCCAATATAATTTTATTCTGCCAAAAGTAGTAACAAATAACAGTATATTTAAGTTTATATTGCTTTAAAGATACTCTTTATCCTAGCAGACCATATGAGCTATTTTAATCATGTTCAGTAAGTAATATGGTTTTAAAAATTTAAAAGCTTATTGGGACTAGTAAAAACATAAAGTGACAACATTCAATCCATTCTATGTACCTGCAGTTTCAGTCAGACTTATTTCTGGTTGTTGTATTTTTCATTAGACACTTGATAAATTGTGTTTTATTATTTACGTTCAACTTGCTTTAGAAAGAAATTTGAAGTCATTTATAGAATAGGTATGTTCCTTTAAGAATACCTCAGTAAACAAAACAAACCTTAGAAAATGTCAATTAAAAGGAGATAAAGAGGAAAGTAAGAAATAAATACAGCAGGATACCTAAGTTCAAAGAAAATAATTGACCTCTGCTTCCTTACAATCAAGGCAATAAAGAAAGTCATGAGTTATATACTAATCAATAAATAATCATCTCTTTTTTCTATACTTATATTTTCTTGCTCAATATATATTTAAGTTGAATAACCACAAAGCTAGATTTTCCAACAAACTAGAATTTATTCTTAAATTGGGCAGGTATCCTAAAATGAAAATTTCTGATTTTACAAAATTTATGGAAGTTATGACAAATTTGGACAGTTTAGATATATGTTTTTAAGACATGCAAAATAACTATAATTCCTTCAAAAAATGACAGCAAAGTTAAAGAAAATGGCCTTTTTTGCATATAAGATTACATTGTTATTTGTTTTCACTAAAATGAAAATCTAAGCAAGTGAGAAAGAAATGTCTGTTTGATTTGGATATATCTATTTTCTTTGTTTTCAATTGACATGTAATTATACATATCTATAGGGAACACGATATTTTGATAAATATATACAATGTGCAATGATCATCAAATCAGAGTAATTAGCATATAAATTACCTCAAACATTTATCATTACTTTGCGTTGAGGACATTAAAAATCCTCTTTTAGCTATTTGAAAATATACAAAAAATACCATTAATCGTTGTCACCCTACAGTGTTATAGAACATTATAATTTATTTATTCATTCTAGCTGTAATTTTGTATTTTTTAAACAATCTCTCCCTATCTCCTTCCCACACCACCTTTCCAGCTTCTAGTCATCATAATTCTACTCTCTACTAGTTGCTCACCTTTTTTGCTGCACAGATGAGTGAGAACATGCAGTATTTATCTTTTTGTGTCTGACTTACTTCACTTAACATAATGTTCTTCAGGCTCATCTATATTGCTGCTAGTGACAGGATTTCATTATTTTGTATGACTAAATAGCATTCCAAGTATGTATAGTACATTTTCCTTATTCATCCATTGATGGACACGTAGGTTGCTTCCGTATCTTGTTTATTGTGAATAGTGCTGCAGTAAACATGGGGATACAGATAGCTTTTTGATATGATTTACTTTTCATTGGACAACTACCCAGTAGTGAGATTGCTGGATCACATGATAGTTCTATTTGCATTTTTAAAAAGAACTTCAATACTATTTTCACAGTGGTTGTGCTCATTTGTCTTCTTACTTACCGTGTATGAGTTATTTTTTTCTCCACATTCTCATCAGCATTTGTTATTTTTTGAAATGTCTGCTGCTGGCCTAATAGAGTTGCCTTTATAGGTGACCTACTCCTTGTTTCTAGCTGCCTTTACCATTTTTTTTTCTTTCACATTGACATTGAATCACTTGATAACTGTGTCTTGGGGATGGTCATCTTGTATAATAATTCGCAGGGATTCTCTGAATTTCTTGAATTTGAATATTGACCTCTCTAGTGAGGTTGGGGAAATCTTTATGGATACTATCCTCGATTATTTTTTCCATGTTGCTAGCTCTCTTTCCCTCTCTTTCAGGGAAACTATTGAATCATAGGTTTGGTCTCTTTACATAATCCTATATTTCTTGAAGGTTTTGTTCATTCTTTTTTATTCTTTGTTCTTTATGTCAGATTGAGTTGGCCTTCGAGCTCTGAGATTCATTTCTCAACTTGGTCTCTTCTGTTTTTAATACTTCTGATTGTGCTACAAATTTCTTGTAGTGATCTTTTCAGCTGTCTCAGACCAGTTTGTCTCTTTCTTAAAATTTCTATTTTGTTGTTCAGCTCTTCTATCATTTTATTAAGTCCCTTAGATTCATTGGAGTGGGTTTCAACTTTGTCCTGAATATGGATGATCTCTATTGCTATCTGGAGTCTGAATTCTAAGTCTGTCATTTCAGCCATTTCAGTCTGGTTAAGAACTATTGCTGGAGAGCTAGTGTGGTCATTTAGAGGTAAGAAGACACTGGTTTTTTGAGTTGCCAGAGTTCTTGTGCTGCTTCTTTCTCATCTCTGTGGGATAATGTTCCTTTGAACTTTGCAGTTGGTTTGGTTTGGATTTATTTTTTATTTTTATTTTATACACTTTGATGCCCTTGAGGATTTGACTGTGGTATAAGTTGAGTTCAGATGAATGGCTTCATGCTGGATGATTTCTGGTTGTCAAACCTGAGCTTAGCACTGCTGACTGCATGCCTTCACCCTAGGCGGCAGATATCAGGGCATTGTTTTATTCTCTGGCCCCTCAAGATTAAGAACCTGCTGTGCTGGAAGGGCGAGTGCTCCCAGTCCACTGGCAACCAACACTCTTATAGGTGTTGCTAACAAAAGCACTTGACCGGGGTGGTGAAAGTGGGGCCAGCATGCACATGTACTCCAGTGTGGGAGTGTCTGCATGCACATGTGTGGTGATTCATGTCTGCATGCACATGTGTGGTGATGGAGCATCATCATCCATGCATGCTAGTAGCAGCAGTGCAGCAGTTTCCACACATGTGCCTATGCTCAGAGGTAGTGGCATGTTTTTTGTCTTTTCGATAATAGCTATTCTCACTATGTTGATGTGGTATCTCATCATCATTTTAATTTACATTTATTTAATGATTAGTGATGTTGAACATTTCTTTATATACTTGGTGGCCATTTTATGTCTTCTTTTGGGAAACATCTATTCAGATTATTAGCCCATTTGTTAATCAGATTTTTAGATTTTTTGCTGTTAAGCTGTTTGGCTTCCTAGTATGTTCTCAGTATTAATTCCTTGTTCTATAAATGGTCTGCAAATATTTTCTCCCATTTTGCAGGTCATCTCTTCACTCTTCTGATTATTTCTTTTGAGGTGAAGAAACTTTTTAGCTTGATGCAATCCCATTTGTCTGTTTTTGCTTTTGTTGTCTGTACTTTTAGTCTTATTCATATTTTCTTTGCCCAGACCAATATCCTGAAGCATCTCCCTTATGTTTTCTTCAAGTAGTTTCATGAATCTTATATTTATGAAATATTAATATTATATTTAAATATTTTGTAGTTTGGGTTTTATTTTTGCATATGGTGAAAGGTAAGGGTTTAGTTTCATTCTTCTGCATGGAGATATTTAGTTTTCCCAGCACCAGTGATTTATACAACTGTCCTTTCCCCAGTGTAGGTTATTGGTGCCTTTGTTAAAAATCAGTTGTCTGTGAATACGTAGATTTATTTCTGTGTATTCTTTATTTCTCTCTATTTTGTCCCATTGGTCTACATCAGTTTTTATGCCAGCACCATGGATGTTTTGATTACTATGGCTGTGAAGTATATTTTCAAGTAATGTTGTATGATGCCTTGAGCACATTTTGTTTCTCTTGCTCAGTATTGTTTTTGCTATTCATGTTTTTTTTTTTGTGGCTTCACGTAAGTTTCAAGATTGTTTTCTCTGTTTCCATAAATAATGCCATTGATATCTTGATAGGTATTGCATTAAATCTGTAGATTTCTTTGGGTCATATGGTCATGTTTTCAATATTCATTTTTCCAATCTGATATGGTTTGTCTCTGTGTCTCCAGACAAATCTTATCTTGAATTGTAACCCCCACATGTCAGGGGAGGGACAAGATCAGAGGTGACTGGATCATGGGGGCAGGTTTTACGTGCTGTTCTCATGATAGTAAGTGAGTTCTCAAGAGAGCTGATGGTTTTAAAGTAGGGCACTTCCTCATTCTCACACACACTCCCTCCTGCCACCTTGTGAAAAAGGTGCCTACTTTTCCTTTTGCTTCTGCCATGATTGTAAGTTTCCTGAGGCTTCCTAGCCATGCTTCCTGTTAAGCTTGCAGAATTATGAATTAATTAACCCATTTTCCACTCTTAGGTGGTATTCTTTACAGTGGTGTGAGAACGGACTATTACACAATCCATGAACATTTAAGAAAAGAAAAAGGGAGAAGACCCAAATTTACAAAACCAGAAACAATAAAGGAGACATTACAACTGATACTACAGAAATACAAAGTATCATTGGAGGCTATTTTGGTCAAGTATCTCTGCCAACAAATTAGAAAACTTAGAGGAAATGAATAAATTCCTCAACCCACATAACCTACCACGATTAAAGCAAGAAGAAACAGAGAAGCTGAACAGAATAATCAGGAGCATTGAGATTGAATTAGTAGTATAAAATCTCCCAACAAAGAAAAGTCTCACAGAAGATCACGTCAAAGCCCTATTTCACAACCTTTTAAAGAGGAACTAACACATATTCTTCTGAAACTACTCAAAAAAATTGAAGAGGTAGTAATTTATACAAACCCATTCTACAAAGCCAACATCACCCTGATACTGAAATCAGACAAAGACCCACAAAGAAAGAAAACTACAGGCCATTAGCTCTGATGCAGTTTTGCATAACTCTAAATCCTCAACAAAATACTAGCAAACCAAATCCAACAGCACATCAAAAAGATTGTATACCATGATCAAGTGAGATTTATCCTAGGAAGGCAAGAATGTTTCAAAATACACACATCAATAAATGTGACAAATCACATTAACAGAATGAGAAACAAAAGACTTTAATCATCTCATTAAAAGCAGAAAAAACATTTGACAAAATTCAGCATGCCTTCATGATAAAAACTCGACAAATCAGATATAGAAAGAATGTTCCTCAACACAGCAAGGGCCATATATGATAAACCCACAGCTACCATGTTGAATGAGAAAACATTAAAAGCTTTTCCTCTAAGGATGAGAACAAGGAAAAGATGCTCACTTTTACTATAGTTATTCAATATAGTAGTGTAAGTTCTAGCCAAAGCAATTAAGGGTAGAGAGAGAGAAAGAGAGAGAGAGAGAGAGAGGGAGGCAGGGAGGAAGGAAGGAAGAAAGGAAGGAAGGAATGGAGGGGAGACAGAAAGAGATAGAAAGAAGAAAGAAAAGAAAAGAAAAAAAGAAATATAGTAAATCAGAATTGGAAAGGAGAAAGTCAAAGTGTCCCTGTTTGCAGACAACATAATCTTACCTATTGAAAAACCTAAAGACTATACCAAAAAACGATTAGAAGTGATAAAATAATTTGGTAAAGTTGAAAGATACAAAATCAACATACAAAAATCAGTAGCACTTCTGTACACCAATAACAAATTAGCTCTAAATGTAAGAAAGCAATTCCATTGACAATAGCTGCAAAAAATAATAAAGGACCTAGGAATACATTTAAGCAAGCAGGTGAAAACTCTTGACAATGAAAGCTACAAAACTTTGATGAAAGAAACAGAAAAACATTTTTGAAGAAGCAGACAATTAGCAGACATAATGCTCTTTTCTGCAATTTCAATTAAAGTCAACTGAGTGCCAAATAAATTTAGCCCAAATCCACAGAGAATGTGAAATATAAGAGGCTCCTGCGCTGAACTGGTTAGTCTTTTTTGAATTACATTGACAGGAAGTTGAACAAAACTGAAAGCTTTGATAGATAAATGACAGGAAGAGAATGGGAGTGAAAACCAACTCAAGAAAACTCTCTTTGTTTCATATTCCATTTTCAGTCCATTTGAGAAAACAATTGGCTTTACCTCCAAAACACAGGCAGAATCTAATTAGTTCCTACATGCTCCAGTGTTGCCATCCTGTCTCAAACTATATCATTTCTTCTCTGAATTTTTCTAATAGCCTCCTGATTGGCCTCTCTACTTTCACTTTTGTCCCCTTAAGGATTATACTTAACACAACAGCCAGAGAAATTTTTTAAAAATGTAACTAGATAGTGTCATCCTCTGCATAACAACTTCAATAGCTATACATCTTACTTATAGTAAGAGACAAAATTTTTAAAATGCATAGAGGTGATTTGGGGCCTCTCTTACTTTACCTCCTAGTACACTAGACCTTTCTCACTGTGCTTCAGGCACATTGACCCCATTGCCAACCATTCACTTTCCCTAGGATCTTTGCCTGACTGTTGCCTCTGTAGTGTAGCTAACCTCCTTTCCCTTTTAAAGCCTTTTTCAAATCTCACCTTCCCAGTGGGGCCTGCTCCTGACTTTCTCCTCCTTGTTAACTCCTAATCTTCCTACTCCTTCTCTCTCTCTCGCTAACAGTTATGCTAAGGTATAATTGACAAAATAGTCATGTTCATTTAACAAGAACAATTTGATAAGTTTTGACAAATTAATATGACTAGAAAAGTATCATAACTATCAAGAAAATGTACATATCAACAGTACCAAAAGTTTCCCTTTACCCCCTCATAATCTTCACTCCTGCCCCATTCTGTCATTTAAACCCATCCACAGGAAACCACTGATGTTACTTTCTATTGCTAGAAGTTCTCTTTTATCTCCTAGAATGTTAAATGAAAAGAAACATATTGTATAATTTTTTTTGGTGGGAGGTCTGGCTTTATTTTGTCTGGCTTCTTTCACTCAGTTTAACTGTTTTGAAATTCATCATACTGGCCTATATTAAGAGTTCCTTTTTAATTTTTACTGATGAGTTGTATTCCATTGAATGAATAGATCACTATTGTTACATTTACTTACATTTTGACAAAAACTAAAATTGTTTACAGTTTGGGACTATTACTCATGGACCTGCTTTGAGTATTTGTGTGCAAGTCTTTTTTGATGAACATTTTATTTATCTTGGGAAAATACTTAGAAGTGGGATGGTGGGAGCATAAGGTAGATCTATGTTTAACTTCTCAGGAAACTTCCCCAACAGTTTTTCAAAAGCAATTGTATCATTTTTTATTCCCACTAGAAGAATATGCCAGTGTGAGTTTCTCCACATCCTCAAAAACGTTTTCACCATGGCCAATCATTTTAACTGTAGCATCTTCAAAGGTGTTTATTTGCTATCTTTGTATTTCTTTTGGTGAAGTGTCTGCCTAAATATTTTGCTGTTTTTTAACTGTATGATTTATTTTCTATTATTTGAATTTTGAGAGTCCTTTATATGTTCTATATACAAGTACCTTATCAGGTATGTAATTTCCAAATATATTTTTTCAGTCTATGGTTTGTCTTTTTTTCTTTAACTCTGTCTTTCAAATAGAAGTTTCTATTTTGATGAATTTCAACTTATTTGTTTTCTTTTAATGAATTGAATATTTCTTGTCATATGTAATTAAATCTTTGCTTTACACAACACACAAAGATTATCTCGTTTATTTTCTTCTAGTGGTTTTATGCATTTTATATTTAAATTCATAATCCATTTTGAGTTAATTTTACAATTGGCATAAGGTATGGTTTAAAGTTCTTTTTGTTTAACTTTAGATAATGAATATCGAATTGTTTCAGCATAATTTATTGAAAGAAAAATCTGTACTTCACTCAGTTGCCTTTGTGTCTGTGTTAAATAACAGCTGTGTGTGTGTAAGTATATTTCTAGACTTTATTCAGTTTGGTTGATCCTTTTTTTTTTTTTTTTTTTTTTTTGAGACGGAGTCTCACTCTGTCATCAAGGCTGGAGTGCAGAGGCCAGATCTCAGATCACTGCAAGCTCCGCCTCCCGGGTTCACGCCATTCTCCTGCCTCAGCCTCCCCAGTAGCTGGGACTACAGGCGCCTGCCACGTCGCCCGGCTAGTTTTTTTGTATTTTTAGTAGAGGCGGGGCTTCACCGTGTTAGCCAGGAGGGTCTCGATCTCCTGACCTCGTGATCCGCCCGTCTCGGCCTCCCAAAGTGCTGGGATTACAGGCTTGAGCCACCGCGCCCGGCCGGTTGATCCATTTTTAATCTTGATAATACTACTACATTATTTTGATTGCTGTAGATTTCTAGTAAGATCCAGAATCAGCCAGTGTCATGCTTCTTTATTTCTACCATTTCTGTGTTTTTTTTCATTGTTCTATTTCTTTGCATTTTATGCAAAGTAATGAATTTAGAATCAACTTTTGAGTTTCCCCAAAATAGCTGGCTGAATTTTGATTGGAATTGTATTAACTTTATAAATGTAATTTTTACAGACTTGACATCTTAACAATATTGAGTCTTCTGAGCTATGAAAAAAATTATCTAGTTTTGAGTCCCTTAATTTTCTCAGTAGTGCTTCAGAGTTTTAATGTACAGTTGTTTTACATATTTGTCATATTTAACCCTAAGTATTTCATATTTTTACACTATTTAGAATATTTTGATTAATTTCAATTTATGACTGTTGCTAGTATATAGCGATATAATTGATTCTAGTTTATTGATTTTATGTCTTGCAACCTTGCTAAACTCAATAGCTTTGTTGAAGATTCCATCAGAGTTCCACAAACATGATTATGTCATCTGCCTTTTAAGCCAGTATTCTTCCTTTCCAACATGGCTGCTTTTAGTTTCTTTTCCTTGTCTTACTGTAATGGCTAGAAGATCCTGTGAAACATAGAAAATCAGTTTTTGGAGTGGACATTCATATATTTTCCCTGATCTGAGAGACAAAAAAAAAAATTAATCTTTTATGTTTAGTATGATGTTAGCTATAGGTTTTTCTAAAATTGTGTGGACTCCTGTACTTAAATTTTAATAATCTTTTCTTCTGTATTTCTCACTACTTGTTTCTCAGCAGCCACTACTCTTTGTGTTCTCAATGCCAGCAGCCCTTTTACCCTAGCCTCCCAATTTTCTACTTCTAATGTATCATGAGTTAAGAACTAGAAGCTATAGATATGTACCATGTGCTAAGCATTGTGCTGGATGATTTTAAATCTTATTTAGTGAGAAAGGCTCACAGGGATGACATGACAAACGCAATGTTCCATGTTGCATGTTGTGCAGGTTGTGTGCCTCTGTCGGATTGTGTTTTCATCATTTTGCGGCTGAGAAAGGCTCACAGGGGTGACATGACAAATGCAAAATTCCTTGTTGCATGTTGTGCAGATATTATTCAGCGTATATTAACAATGTTGAGAATATACAGTGCAAGATATATGGCATATACTAGATTTCCTTTCTTGAGACATTCACAAACTAATACATGAATCTGAAGACTTTGCTCTTTCTACTATGCCTTACTGCCTCCAAGGTTTGTTAGGAAAATTAGATCACCATACTTATTAGAATTATGTAAAATGATGTGATCTAAAAAGTGCTGAGTGAGGGCTTGAGTATTGCTTCATTGAGAAAGGTATATATATTTTAGTACCTGGATTCTTTTTGACTAGCTTCACTGCTTTGTTATTTCCTTATTTTTTTCCTAGTTCTCATTTACATTTCAAATGAGAAAATATATCTGATCCCAATTTTGGAATAAGTAGGTTGTTGCTATGCTTGCTTTTTCATTCTGTTTCCAAAAGAATTATTTATAGAATTAGAATAAGAAATACATCCTTAGGGCAAATATCATCAAAAGGATGGGGATGACTCACTTAGCTTTGACACAGCTAGATTATTCTCTATGCTTATCTCTCATTTTTATAGTGTTATTGTTGTTCTTACAATTTTAGAAATAGACTAAAACTGCAGCCATCTAGCAATTTCTGTCAACTACATCTAGAAGCTGAACTCTTTTATCTCTCTTCTCTTAAATTCTTAGCACTTTTTTTTTTTTTCATTTGAGTAGCTGGATGATGGAATGAGTTTCTGTTTAAATGAAATTATAAGGTCTTGGAGGAAGTGATTGTGTTTTTTAACTATGGTTTAATTTAAGATCCTGCAGCTGCTACTCAGCAAATAAGATATGTGTGTGTTCTAATAATCAACCAATATAATGTTCTGCTATTAGGGTGATGCCAAGTTGATTATGAATATTTGCATAGCAAATTCTAACCATTATTTAAATTATATGCTTCATCTGCAGAAGCTACTGCAAAGGTCTGTTGGACTGCAAGTTTTCCATTATTCTCTCTGTCCAACTATTCTCTTTCTCCTGGTTTCTCACTGTTGGACATGAAGTCATAATTCACTTAAAAACCAGAGCTAAAATTTATCCAAGATTCTCGACTGCCTCTTACCTTTGCTTCCTTATGAATTGGTCTCTAATCACTAGAAGTATTTTTAAACTGTTATTTTATTTTATATTTATAGGAAAACACCTCAAATTTTATGGATGGTGTAAAATTAGTTAATAAGTGACATATCAGGACAGAAAAACACATAGCTTGTAACTCATCCTTTAAAACCAGAATAGCCGAATGAAAGTCAGTACAGATTCTCATTTTACTTAAAAAATCAAAGGTACACATTGGGAATTGAACTACTATTTTTTTTTCTTCTTTCTAGAGATGTGACATACATGTTTCCTGGTAAGTAATAGTCTACCATACATTGCACTAAACCAAAGCAGACAGAGAACTTAGTAAAGCTGTTTACTACATCCTACCCAGGCTGAGCTAAATCAGCAGAATATCATCTCAGTAAAAGAGATTTTGACAGGAAGAAGAAATTACAGAGTCACTGTCTACTACATAGAACCTAACTGGTTTATACAGAAAGAATTTTCAGCAAGTGTGCACAAACACATTTAACATGCTTTAAGAACAGCATACCTTTTAGTATATTTCTAGCACAAAACATACATTCATTGGTGTCCAGTAAAATAGAAGTGAATGCCAACATAAAAAGTATTTTTGACTTCATAGCACTAACAACTAAAAACATCACACAGCATATAATACTTTCATCTCCATGTGGGTAATCATGGAAGTTCCAACATCATATCCTCTAGGTTAGCCTGAGTATTCATCTATAAGAATGTTCTTTCAAAAAGAATGCTTGAAAGAGACTTCTAGGTATAGTGGGGCTCATCAGGACTAGAAGAAGACAGTGACACAAAGACTACAAATGGAGTTGATTTTCACTTGTAGCTTTAAGGTAAAGTATGTCTGTTTTCATTGATTTCTACAGCCATGATAACCTGTGATCACAGGAGATTCAGAAATCTCAGGACAGACAGCTGGCTTGAGTAACACCCTAAATAAATGTCAAAAACCCTATTGAGGCTTAAGGACAGACACTCTGATTCATATTAAAAAGAGCTGTGAGTATACAAAAATATTTATGCAAAGCCTGCTGAAACAAAGAGGATTTGTGATGGTAGGTTATTCCACACTGTTAACATACCAACATGTATGCTGGGGGAAGAGGTCTTTTAGGTAGAATGCTTGACATGGGCTTGCTCCAGAAAAGTCTGACTCAGAAGCACATGAAAGAGGTATCTACTTGGCAGGTGTAGTAGGGTTACTAAGCACCAAGGTTAATGAATACTTGAAGGTGTTTCAAGAGAAATGGGTCCAGGAGGGTTAAGTCATATTGGTTTTGACCGATCAATACTTAACATGAACAAACTATTGCAGAGCAGAGTCAGTCTTTTCAAGATGTATTGTTTTGTCATCACTAGCTGAGACTATTGCCCTATGTGTCAGTGACATCCAGAATGATCCTATTCATTGGTTGGAGGTAGGACCTAGTGCTGTAGATTGTTCTAGGAAGCTGGCTGGCCTCAAGGATAATTTGCATAAGTCACCACTAAACCACCATGTACATCTTGTCTCCAGCCTTCTTTTGCTGTTCTGTATTCTAAAAACATTTCTTTAAAAGCTAGAAAATCTGTAAATGGGAGTAACATGTTCAATGTGTCACCAGCCACTTCATCTTCACTGTGCTGTAACATTGTTGTAAAAGCTGCCATGTTAAATTGAGGAATCTGCTCCAGAAGCTGTCTTTCAATATACTTTTCCACCAAATAAATATATTCACTAAAAACAGGCACACAATTGAGTTTATTCTCTTCCCTGTCTTCAAACTCCTGGTAGCACTTGTCCATGAAATTTCTCTATAATAACTGGAACTCATCATCTACGATAATGTACTCTGAATATGCAACCACACAGCACCAAGTTGTGCATCAGAGTCAGAGGAGAAGGAATGTATGAAGCTCTCTTCTTCTAAGGCATTAATTGTGACCATCGCCTCTACACCCATGCAAGCAGGCTAGTAGCCTAACGTGCATGGAGGCACGTTGTTCAACCGGGAAGGAGGCCTTACCAACCAACCCTCCACTCTGCCACAGCAGGTCCAGACATCAGTTATGAACTCTGAACTATTTTTTAAATCTGTTTTCAGGGTATCTTCTATAAGCACAGTATAATGAAATTATTTTCTAATATCTCTAGGATGAATACCCATCCCATCCCAATCATCCAGATTGAGCTTCCTAAAAAACAAATCCATCAGGTTGTTTTAAACAGCTATTCAATTATTTTCAATTACCTGTTTGAATAAAAATAAAAACATTTCTTGGTTTTCTTAAGTATCCCTCTAAATTTTATGATCATACTTTCTAGCTTGATTTCAGCGGGTAACCAATTCACTCTTTGGACACCACTACAATCACACAACTCTAAATCACCTGTTTACCTTTTATATGCTGCCTGGAAACATCTATATTTTCCTTCACCATTCACGTATTCAAATGTTATATGACTTGTGAAGCTCATATTACTTAACTCACCCTTCCCAGTAACTACTCAAGACTGGTTACTTGAATAATGTGTTTTGGAATCTAAAAAATTCAAATCAGTCCAAGTTTAGTTATACATTTTTGAGCAAGACATTTGTCTCTCTGAAACTCGCTCCCTCTTACTGTAAAAAATTGAGTGTGATTGTGAATTTTAGAATCTTCTTGCTCAAGGTACTCCCAAATAGAATCAGAATTGGCATTACCTGGGAACATGTTAGAAATGAGAAATCTCAGGCCTTATTCAAAACGTTTTAATCAGAGTGTGCATTTTAACATAATCTCCAGGTTACTTGTATGCATATTCATTAAAATCAGAGAAGTACTGACACATGGTAACTGTATCTAGCATTGTCCTCTTCAACTGGAATATACATTCAGCAAATATTTATTTCTCTTCCCATTAAGCTGTTCATCTGTAATACTTTGAATATTATATTTGTTTGTTGCGATTATTTTCTTATTTGTATAACACATCTATTAGATTGTCAAGTCCTCAGTGACAGACACCTTTGTATCCCAAACATTTGGCCTTATGTTGATACATAGTAAATGCTCAATAAATGTTTACCAACAAGGTGATCAACTCATGTGCAACATTTTAAAGTGTATAATAAAGGCAAAATGGT
The DNA here is from genome assembly GCF_001698545.2 of Rhinopithecus bieti. NCBI lineage: Eukaryota > Metazoa > Chordata > Mammalia > Primates > Cercopithecidae > Rhinopithecus > Rhinopithecus bieti. The sequence goes on along the minus strand of NW_016807975.1, from coordinate 2,673,746 downwards.
GTTTGTAAACACTGAAATTCTAAATACCACATTAAAAAAATCCACATTGATTTCAGTGGTCACATGAAGCTTTTGGATGATGTATATGAGTTCACTTGTTGATCATCACTTTAGAAATTACTCATCTCCGGAGATAAATTACATTTCATTCATTAGTGTGTTTATGAGTCTCACAATCTAATGCAGTGGCTTTTAACTTTCACTTTTAATTAGTTAATTAATTATATTGCCCTGCATTGAACAAAGAAAATGCTACAAAAGATTAAAAATAGAAATGAAAATAAGGGGCGAAATTCTTGTCATATATATTGGAAGGTTACCGTAATTTTGGAGAGTTTACATGTAGATCAACAGGGACCTCAGCAACTCAGAGTGGCCTAATAAGGACTGGAATATAAACTCCCTGAAGGCAATAAGATATCATAATGTGAGATATTCAAGGTCCCCTGTGACCTCAAGATGAGAACCTTGGGAGAATTTCAGATAAGCATTATTCCCAAGAAAAATGGCTAGCATGTCAAATTGAAGTTGTTAAAAAACATTTATTAAATGGATGAATCATGGATTCATAAATCCATAAATCCATGAATTCATGATTCATAAGGAATCATAAAGAAATTGAGCAGGAAGCATTACTGCAGAAGAGTTTCACAATGAGTAAAGAATATTCAAAGTTGGAAAATTAGATTAAAGATTATTTTTAAAATGTTTTGGAGTTATCTCAAATGTGCTTGCAGACAATTTTCTCAGTTACTGCCCAACACTCAATAATTTCTGTTGCCACTTTGCTTAGTTCTATTCCTGTGAAAGAGAACTGACTCTTTTATGGGTACAACTAGTCTTTTCTTCTGTGCAGTGCCACCTCTATCACACATTGGAGTTGCTTGGACTGGCAAGCATTACTCCAAGAGTTGTCTTAGATCCCTAAACTAACCGAGTCACTGGGTACAAAAGTGATTACTTGAGGTTTTGTTATTGTGGTTGTTTTTCTGTTTCTTTTTCCCTGGCAATTGCCCCTGCCTCTACTAGACACGGCTTATTATCTTTCTTTAAGCACCAAAGCCTTTTGCACTGGATTCAAGAGGATCTGTATCAGTTAGAGTCCTGGCAAGAAATAAATCTCATATTTAAATTGCATAATTTAAATAAAGTTAAATAAAAGGGATAATTTACAAAGGTCAGGACAGGGAGCAAAGTCAAGAGAGTAAGAGTGGGATTGGGGAGCACATAGATAATATTTAATATAGGTGTCAGACTGTAGGGGACACTATGTATGATGAAGGGGGAGGAAAATGTTTTTCCCATATTATGGCATTCTTTATCAGAGTTTCTCGACTATGGCACAGTGTCTCCGGATATTGCAAAATGTCCTCAGAGGAACTAAATCATGCCTGGTTGAGAACCATTGTATTGGATGAAAGAACAGCACAGTTGAACATATTCTGATTAATTTGTTACAAATTAATTGCTAGTAATCTCACCCCTTATTTCACTCAGTTTGTGTCCTGGAGGGAGCATGGCATGAAAGTTATTGATAGATCATTATTTGGTCTATTTTCATACATATGCCCCCTCATTGTTCAGTCTCTTTCCTATGACACTAATACATTTTTAAATGTATTTTTTTCATGAAAAATGGCCTTGAAGCCTAATATAATTCATTTGATGCTCAACCAAAATAGTAATCTATTGAAATGCTGGAGGAACAACTGGGCTTCTTGCCCTTATTGAGTGATAGTACTTTCTGAAGTTATTTCTAAACTCTGTTAAATTTTTACCTTACAAATCTGTCCCCTACATAAGATATGAATCCATTTTTTTTGATGTTGATGTCCCATTGTACCATGAAATGCTTACTGTATGATTTCCTTGATTTCAAATTATGCTGGCTTCTAATAAAAATCCATAACAACTATTCTCCTCCGATAACTGAAGAGTTCACATGGCATCGACGGGTGCATGGTTTGGATTTTCATTGATAAATATTTCCAGAAAACTCTTTAGTTCCATATACAAATAGACTTGTACACCGCTTGAAATACACCAGTTCAAATATATGGTTAAACTCTAGCAGAGGACATAATTCAGACTCACAATATATTCCCTACCTATATAGCTATTTTAGGTATATTTATAGTATACATAATCATATATTCCTTGATAAGAAAAGGAAAAATTTTACCCTTGATAGTCCCAGCAAAGAAATCAGCCCCACTAATGACTGACTTTCTTAAAACACAGAAGTGGAGACATTTGCCCAAACTCATACTCTAGTGCAGCATCCTGACTTTGGATATTGGTATTGTATATATTTGACTTTATAATATAAAAAGTTATTTCTTTTGTGAGTTTCTATGTTATAACTCCCTGCATCCTGACTCCCTCAAAGAGATATTTTGAAGTTCTAGCCATGTTAAAAGACTCAATGATATTGTGAATATCTGCCGCTGTATACTGAATTACCAGGTGAAATATTGACCCTGATATTAACTTTCATGATTTGTTTCTTTAAATACAATAATATATGTTGTAAGGTTCTTTCCAGATATTAATTTTATAATTATAATTATCACCATTGTTATTAATGAGCTAAAGGGATAATCACATGATAATGAGATGTCCTGTCGGTACCAACTAAATCAGTTATTTGTTATCATCGAACCTTAGACTTGTCACAGTACGGGTAGAATAATATCTTAAATGTCTCAGAAAAATTCCCAATGAAGTTGAATTCTCTAGACTCAAAAGATTAAGCTTGTTCTGAACCTGAAAGTGTTAAGCTGTATGGATTTCTCATGGTAATGCAAACACACTTTTACCAGAGATTGGCACAAAATCCTCTTTTAGATATTCAAATCTTATAAATTGTATTCCTACTTATGTTTGCTATCTCTTCAGGAAATATGAGCCTGTTTTAATTTTGCCATCAAGGTAGTTGTTAGTGTGGAAATGACCTTCCCAGTACACAAAGCTAGTCAGAAACAAAACTTGAATATAAATCTCATGAATCTGAGAATTGTGTGCTTTACAGAATAACATCAGTGAAATGGATAAACTCAAGACAACATACCCAAATCACTCATTAATGCAAGATGGTGGGGGGGGGGGGGAAAAAAACAGTTCATTGCTCATTTAAAAAACGCTTTTGGTAGCATGTGTTTATGTACAATTTGCTCCAAGATATTAAGAATGAGGGCATTGCCTCAAAGGCTTACGAGAGCACTGAAACTTTAAAAATGTAAGAAACTGTCATAAGAATGTCCATAGGTTTTTAAAACAGAATAAAGTGATCTTTGGCTGAGTTTTGAATATCATGCAGATCCTTAATTCTACATGTGGTAACTCTCATTGAGATATGCATTGACACCTTTTGACCCTTAAGACCATTAAGTTTTATCCGCTTCTATCTCCATTTGTACTATGACAGATTATAAAATATTCCTAATTTCACTGAATAGTTCACTAAAAACTATTTGGAAACAGAATTATCTAATGACACATTTCATCCTAAAAAGTGTCAAACTTTTTTTTTTTTTCATATGGAGTCTTGCTCTGTCACCCAGGCTGGAGTGCGGTGGTGCAATCTTGGCTCACTGCAACCTCCGCCTCCCGGGATTAAGTGATTCTCCTGCCTCAGCCTCCCAAGTAGCTGAAACTACGGGTGTACACCACTGCACCCAGCTAATTTTTGTATTTTTAGTAGAGATGGGGTTTCACCATGCTGACCAGGCTGATCTCAAACTCCTGACCTCATTATCCTCCTGCCTCAGCCTCCCAAAATGCTGGGATTATAGGTGTGAGCCACAGCGCCCGACCAACTTTTTTTGTTGTTGTTTAAACAGTCAAACAACACTGCTTTTCAATATTTTAAAAATAGTGAGACAACACTGTTTTTGGTATCAAGACACTCATGTATGAGTTTTAGCACTATCAATAGACACTCCTGAGAACTCTCAAAAACTATGTAGTTCATTGTGCCTCCTTTTCTTTTTCTTTTTTCTTTTTTTTTATTATACTTTTAAGTTCTTGGGTACATGTGCACAATGTGCAGGTTTGATACATAGGTATACATTTGCCACGTTGGTTTCCTGGACCCGTCAACTCATTTACACTAGGAATTTCTCCTAATGCTATCCCTCCCCCAGGCCCCACCCTACAACAGGCCCCGGTGTGTGATGTTCCCCGCCCTGTGTCCAAGGGATCTCATTGGTCAGTTCCCACCTATGAGTGAAAACATGCAGTGTTTGGTTTTCTGTCCTTCCTGAGAATGATGGTTTCCAGCTTCATCCATGTCCCTGCAAAGGACATGAACTCATTCATTTTAATGGCAGCATAGTATTCCATGGTGTATATGTGCCACATTTTCTTAATCCAGTCTGTCACAGATGGACATTTGGGTTGGTTCCAAGTCTTTGCTATTGTGAATAGTGCCACAATAAACATACGTGTGCATGTGTCTTTATAGTAGCGTGATTTATATTCCTTTGGGTATATATCCAGTAATGGGATGGCTGGGTCAAATGGTAATTCTGGTTCTAGATCTTTGAGGAATCACCACACTGTCTTCCACAGTGGTTGAACTAATTCACATTCCCACCAACAGTATAAAAGCTTTTCTATTTCTCCACATTCTCTCCAGCATCTGTTGTTTCCTGACTTTTTAATGATTGCCATTCTAACTGGTGTGAGATTGTGGTTTTGATTTGCATTTCTCTGATGACCAGTGATGATGAGCATTTTTTCATGTGTCTATTGGCTGCATAGATGTCTTCTGTTCATGTACTTTGCCCACTTTTTGATGGGGTTGCTATTTTTTTCTTGTAAATTTGTATGAGTTCTTTGTAGATTCAGGATATTAGCCCTTTGTCAGTTGGGTAGATTGCAAAAATTTTCTTCCATTCTGTAGGTTGCCTGTTCACTCTGATGGCAGTTTCTTTTGCTGTGCAGAAGCTCTTTTGTTTAATTAGATCCCGTTTGTCTATTTTGGCTTTTGTTGCCATTGTTTTTGGTGTTTTAGTTATGAAGTCCTTGCCCATGCCTATGTCCTGAATGGTATTGCCTCAAGGGTGTTTATGGTTTTACGTCTAACATTTAAGTCTTTAATGCATCTTGAATTAATTTTTGTGTAAGGTGTAAGGAAGCGATCCAGTTTCTGCTTTCTACATATGGCTAGCCAGTTGTCCCAGCACCATTTATTAAATAGGGAATCCTTTCCCCATTTATTGATTTTGTCAGGTTTGTCAAAAATCAGATGGTTGTAGATGTGTGGTGTTATTTGTGAGGCCTCTGCTCTATTCCACTGGTCTATGCATCTGTTTTGGTACCAGTACCATGCTGTTTTGATTACTACAGCCTTGTAATATAGTTTGAAGTCAGGTAGCGTGATGCCTTCAGCTTTGTTCTTTTTGCTTAGGATTGTCTTGGCAATGCAGGCTCTTTTTTGGTTCCATATGAACTTTAAATTAGTTTTTTCCAATTCTGTGAAGAAAGTCATTGGTAGCTTAATGGGCATTGAATCTATAAATTACCTTGGGCAGTATGGCCATTTTCATCATATTGATTCTTCCTATCTATGAGTATGGAATGTTCTTCCATTTGTTTGAGTCCTCTTTTATTTCATTGAGCAGTGGTTTGTAGTTCTTCTTGAAGAGGTCCTTCACGCCCCTTGTAAGCTGGATTCCTAGGTATTTTATTCTCTTTGAAGCAATTGTGAATGGGAGTTCACTCATGATTTGGCTCTCTGTCTGTTATTGGTGTATAGGAATGCTTGTGATTTTTGCACATTGATTTTGTATCTTGAGACTTTGCTGAAGTTGCTTATCAGCTTAATGAGATTTGGGGCATGAGATGATGGGGTTTTCTAAATATACAATCATGTCATCTGCAGACAGGGACAATTTGACTTCCTCTTTTCCTAATTGAATATCTTGTATTTCTTTCTCTTGCCTGACTGCCCTGGCCAGAACTTCCAACACTATGTTAAACAGGAGTTGTGAGAGAGGGTATCCATGTCTTGCACCAGTTTTCAGAGGGAATGCTTCCAGATTTTGCCCATTCAGTATGATATTGGCTGTGGGTTTGTCATAAATAGCTCTTATTATTTTGAGATACATCCCATCAATATCTAGTTCATCAAGAGGTTTTAGCATGAAGGCCTGTTGAATTTTGTCAAAGGCCTTTTCTGCATCTATTGAGATAATCATGTGGTTTTTGTCGTTGGTTCTGTTTATGTGATGGATTACATTTATTGATTTGCATATATTGAACCAGTCTTGCATCCCAGGGATGAAGCCAACTTGATCGTGGTGGATAGCTTTTTGATGTACTGCTGGATTTGGTTTGCCAGTATTTAATTGAGGATTTTTGCATTGATGTTCATCAGGGATATTGGTCTAAAATCCTCTTTGTTTTGTTGTGTCTCTGCCACCGTTTAATATCAGGATGATGCTGGCCTCATAAAATGACTTAGGGAGTATTCCCTCTTTTTCTATTGATCGGAAGAGTTTCAGAAGGAATGGTAGCAGCTCCTCTTTGTGCCTCTGGTAGAATCTGGCTGTGAATCCGTCTGGTCCTGGCCTTTTTTTTGGTTGGTAGGCTATTAATTATTGCCTCAATTTCAGAGGCAATAATTGTTTTTGCTTCTATAGTTCTTTTAATTGTGAGGTTAAAGTGTCAATTTTAGATCTTTCCTGCTTTCTCTTGTGGGCATTTAGTGCTGTAAATTTCCCTCTAGGCAGTGCTTTAAATGTGTCCCAGAGATTCTGGTGCATTCTGTCTTTGTTCTCATTGGTTTCAAAGAACATCTTTATTTATGCCTTCATTTTGTTATTTACTCAGTAGTCATTCAGTAGCAAGTTGTTCAGTTTCCATGTAGTTGTGCGATTTTGAGTGAGTTTCTTAATCCTGAGTTCTAATTTGATTGCACTGTGGTCTGAGAGACAGTTTGTTGTGATTTCCAGTGTTCTTTTACATTTGCTGAGGAGTGCTTTACTTCCAGTTATGTGGTCAGTTTTAGAATAAGTGTGATGTGGTGCTGAGAAGAATGTATATTCTGTTGATCTAGGGTGGAGAGTTCTGTAGATGTCTATTATTTCTGCTTGTTGCAGAGCTGAGTTCAGGTCCTGGATATCCCAGTTAACCTTCTGTCTCATTGATCTGTCTAATATTGACAGTGGGGTATTGCAGTCTCCCATTTTTATTGTGTGGCAATCTGAGTCTCTTTGTAGGTCTCTAAGGACTTGCTTTATGAATCTGGGTGCTCCTGTATTGGGTGCATATATATTTAGGATAGTTAACTCTTCTTGATGAATTGATCCCTTTACCATTGTGCAATGGCCTTCTTTATCTCTTTTGATCTTTGTTGGTTTAAAATCTGTTTTATCAGAGACTAGGATTGCAACCCCTGCCTTTTTTTGCTTTCCATTTGCTTGGTAGATCTTCCTCCATCCCTTTATTTTGAGCCTGTGTGTGTCTCTGCACATAATATGGGTCTCCTGAATACAGCACACTGATGGGTCTTGACTCTTTATCCAATTTGCCAGTCTACGTCTTTTAATTGGGACATTTAGCCCATTTACATTTAAGGTTAGTATTGTTATGCATGAATTTGATCCTGTCATTATGATGTGTTCGCTGGTTATTTTGCCCACTAATTGATTTGATGAAATTTCTTCATAGCGATCGATGGCCTTTAAAATTTGGCATGTGTTTGCTGTGGCTGGTACTGGTTGTTCCTTTCCATGTTCAGTGCTTCCATCAGTAGCTCTTGTAAGGCAGGCCTGGTGTTGACAAAATCTCTCAGTGTTTGTTTGTCTGTAAACGATTTTATTTCTTCTTCCCTTATGAAGCTTAGTTTGACTGGATATGAAATTCTGGGTTGAAAATTCTTTGCGTTAAGAATGTTGAATATTGGCTCCCAATCTCTTCTGATGTGAAGGGTTTCTGCTGAGAGATCGGCTGTTAGTCTGATGGGCTTCCTTTGGGGTTAAGTCGACCTTTCTCTCTGTTTTCCCTTAACACTTTTTCCTTCATTTCAACCTTAGTGAATTTGTCAATTATGTGTCTTGGGGTTACTTTTCTTGAGGAGTATCTTTGTGGTGTTCTCTGTATTTCCTGAATTTGAATGTTTGGCTGCCTTGCTATGTTGGGGAAGTTCTCCTGGATAATATCCCAAAGAATGTTTTCCAACTTGGTTCCATTCTCCCCATCGCTTTCAGGTACACCAATCAAACATAGATGTGGTCTTTTCACATAGTCCCATATTTCTTGGAGACTTTGTTCATTTCTTTTTACTCTTTTTTCTCTAACATTGTCTTCTCACTTTATTTCATTAATTTGGTCTTCAATCACTGATACCCTTTCTTCCACTTGATCAAATCAGCTATTGAAGCTTTTGTGTCTGTCACGACGTTTTCATGCCATGGTTTTCAGCTCCATCAGGTCTTTTAAGGTCTTCTCTACACTGTTTATTTTAGTTAACCATTCATCTAATCATTTTTCAAGGTTTTTAGCTTCCTTGTGGTGGGTTCAAACATCCTCCTTTAGCTCAGAGAAGCTTGTTATTACTGACCTTCTGAAGCCTACATCTGTCAACTCATCAAAGGCATTCTCTGTCCAGCTTTGTTCTGTTGCTGGCGAGGAGCTGCAATCCTTAGGAGGAGAAAAGGCACTCTGATTTTTAGAATTTTCAGCTTTTCTGCTCTAGTTTCTCCCCATCTTTGTGGTTTTAGCCACCTTTGTTCTTTGATGTTGGTGACCTACAGATGGGGTTTTGGTGTAGATGACCTTTTTGTTGATGTTGATGCTATTCCTTTCTGTTTGTTAGTTTTTCTTCTAACAGTCAGGTCCCTCAGCTGCAGGTCTGTTGGATTTTGCTGGAGGTCCACTCCAGACCCTGTTTGCCTGGGTATCCCAGTGGAGACTGCAGAACAGCAAATATTGCAGAACTGAAAATATTGCTGCCTGATCCTTCCTCTGGAAGCTTCATCCCAGAGGGGCAGCTGCCTATATGAGGTGTCTGTCGGCCCCTACTGGGAGATGTCTCCCAGTTAGGCTACATGGGGGTCAGTGACCCACTGGAGGAGGCAGTTTGTCCATTCTCAGAGCTCAAACGCTGTGTTGGGAGAACTTCAGAGCTGTCAGACAGGGAACAGAGCTGTTTACGTCTGCAGAAGTTGCCTCCTGCCTTTTGTTTAGCTATGCCCTGCCCACAGAGATGGAGTCCAGAGGCAGTGGGCCTTGTTGAGCTGAGGTGGGCTCCCCTCAGTTTGAGCTTCCTGGCCACTTTGTTTACATACTCAAGCCTCAGCAATGGCAGATGCCCCTCTCCCAGCCAGCCTGCTGTCTCACAGATCAATCTCAGACTGCTGCGCTAGCAGTGAGCAAGGCTCTGTGGGCATGGGAGCCACTGAGCCAGGCACGGGAGAGAATCACCTTGTCTGCCGGTTGCCAAGACCTTGGGAAAAACACAGTATTTGGGCAGTAGTGTCCTGTTTTTCCAGGTAGTCTATCTTGGCTTCCCTTGGGTAGGAAAGGGAAATCCCCTGACCACTTGGGCTTCCCAGGTGAGGTGATGCCTCACCCTGCTTTGGCTCACCCTCAGTGGGCTGCACCCACTGTCCAACCAGTCCCAATGAGACGAACCAGGTACCTCAGTTGGAAACACAGAAATCACCTTCTTCTGTGTTGATCACGCTGGGAGCTGCAGACCACAGCTGTTCCTGTTCGGCCATCTTGGAACGCCCTCTGCCTCCATTTCTTAAGCTATTAAAATGATTATAAGAATCAGATTCACTCAACAGCAATTCACTATCCCAACTTAGGTCCCAATTGCTGTCCTCCACACTGGAGCTCAAAAGATGTGTAATAAATCATCTTTTCCCCGAAGCAACTCACAATCTATCATGAGTGGTACAAGTCAAATAAAATAACTTTTTCAAATGTATTCCAGTATTGACAATGCTTGAAGAAGAAGAGTAGTGTTGAGTAGGAGAGAAGATATATAAAAAAAAGCCAGAGCCAAAAAGAGGAATAGGCAAATGTGGGAAATTTTTCCTGATCCACAGACAGACTTTGCCCCAGGGTAAAACTGTTTCTAGAAAAAAAAAAAAAAAAGAAAGAAAGAAAAGAACAATTCACTTTAAAAAATTCCTATTTGCGTGATGAAATGACTACAAAACAGAGATTTATAATTTATGATATAAGATCAATTTGTCAGGACATAAAGATAAGCATTTGCATTTATCCCTCAGGCAACCCATAGGTGGTATTTCTTTCTCGGTAATCATAATTTTTCCCAGCTTAACTCCCTGGTCTACAAATGTCTGTCTTTGCCCTTTTACTATGAATAATTTCCACTGGAAATTTTCATTCTGAAGAGGGCATCATTTACTTGCCAAAACAAATAAAATGATTAAAAATGAAAGATATTCTAAAAAATTCTTCTTTGTGGAGAATCATTCTACATTCAAAACATATTTATTGTTGAACCACTGTTCAGGAATGACATCCAAATCTGGGAACTAGAGCTCAGTGATACCTGCTCTGAGAGTCATATAATCTACTTGAAATGTTCTTCCTCCAGGAACCAACTTGACCCTTCCCTCCCATCATTTCTTTCAAGTAAATACTCAGATGTCATTTTCTTAGTAAGGACAATACTTGTCTCCCCCATCTAAAATGTCAACCATCCTCATGCACATGTGACCCACTTTGTTGTTTTTTTCCTATCTCAGCAATAATTACCATGCACCCTACTTCACTGACTTGTCTTTTTGTCCCTGTGACTAGAATATGATATCCCAAAAAGAGATACTTATCTTTTTTATTAATTTTATAGTCTAAGCACTTAGAATAGTACCTAACACAAATTGGTTTTGAATGAATAATTATTGAAGAATGGAAGAATGCTAGAGTTAGCATTCTAATCCTTATCTGTACACAAAAATGTTCCTTTGTTCCGGGTGTGAATGTGATTTACTCTTTAGTTGACCTTTAGAATGTATTTTTTAGTGTATCAATGATCATTTGCAAATCTAGAAAAGAGATTCTGCCCCATTTTAGTTCTAGAGTTTAACACAGCAGCCAAAATAAAAATAAAGTGGCAAAAGGAATGTGTTTATGGGAAATAAAGGAAATCTTGTTTTCGTTTGTTTTTTCTGAAAGAGGCTGGGTGGCAAAGCCAATCTCACTAGTATTTTCCATGGATTAGGTCTGTAAATCTTTTAGATAAAATGTCTCAGGGAACTGGCTTTGGGAAATTGAGCAAATGAAGTGTCTGTGTTATGATGTAAAAATTAGGTTATTTATAAACTGCCTGTTCCCTTGACCTAGAATTTGTTTACTATCCACAAGTGTTGCTGTGTCATTACATTTGCAGTCTCAACTTTTAATTGTACTTTGGAAATAATCATGCTCCTAATCAGGGGAATTAGAGAATGCTTGGAGTGATTATGCACATTTTCAGCATCACCCCATTTGGACCTCAGGTCTAAGTAATATTTATAACCTTGTTTAGTGTCTTGGATCATTTTTTATTTTATTTTATTTTTGACAAACAGATACTCCTATCCCTACTTCCTAGTTTTTCACTATTCTTTGCATTTGAATTTCTCACTATGTAATAGAGTAACCTAATTCTGGATCCATTTTACTCACTTTAAAACTTACCCCTACAACTTCATCACAATATATTTAAAACTCTAATTTAAATAAATATGTTTCTAATAGATATCAAAAATGGGCTCCAGATGGAGTAATATAAACAGACTAATATATCTTAAGAATATATCTTATTAATATATTTTAAAATAGAGTTAAAATTCTCCTCACTTAGGAATTCCAAGCATAGGCATTTTAAGAATATTGTGGTAGGCAGCCTTCAAGATGCCTTCCCCCCATCCCCTCCAAGTAATTCTTGCCTCCTAGAATTCACACATTTGGATAGAATTTATTCAGACTCTTGCTGAATAGGGCTAACTTTTGTAACCATAAGATATTGTGGAAATGATGCATTGTGTGTGACCTCTGAGGCTGTGTCATAAAATACATTGTACCTTTCTTCGGTCTAGCTCTTTTATGATTACTCAATCTAAGGAAAGCCAGCTATCATGTCATGAGGATGCTGGTTTAGCTTATCTGGGCAACTGTAGCAAAACACCAAAAACTGGGTAGCTTATAAACAGCAGAAATTTATTTCTCACAGTTCTAGATGTTGGGAAGTTCAAGATCAGGGTGATGGCAGATTTGATGTCTCCTAGGGCCCCCTTCCTCTTAGATGGCTTTTTGCTGTAACATCACAGGGTAGAAAATGTGAGAGTTCTCTATGGGTTCTCTCTTATAACAGCACTAATTCTACTCATGAGGGTTCTGCCCTTGTGATCTAGTCAACTTTTCCCACCTTTTGATTCCACCATGCTGGCGGTTAGTATTTCAACACGTGAATTTTGAGGGGATATAAATGTTCACTCTACTGCAACTGCTTAGACAGTCCAGTCATAAGGTTCATGTGGTGAGGAACTGAGGCTTCCTGCCAATATCCAGCACAAAATTGCCATCCTGGTGAATGTGGCATCTTAGAAGTAGATCTTTGTGTCTCAGTGAAACCTTCAAATATCTCCAGTCCCAGCCAACAAATTGATTGCAACCAATTATGACACTGCAAGCCAGAACCACCATGTCAGGCATTCCTGAATCCCCGACTCAAAGCTGCTGTGTGAAATAGTATTTATTGTTGGTTTTAAACAACTCGGTATTAGAGTAATTTGTTGCCTAGTAAGAGATAACCAATACAAATATGTTCTAAGGTGCTTTCAGAGAGCACAGTGTGTCTCAGTGGCATCCCTTATACTAATGAGTTGATCCTCACAGCTATTCTTAGAAAAAAATATATATTTTACCAAATTAAAAGAAAAAAAAACAAATGCTCAAAGGCATACGCTGACTTGCGCAAGGCTATGCAATTAGAGACTGGTAACGTTGAGTTGATCCAGGTCTAACAACTCCATAGGCAATGCTCTTTTAACAAACCATATCTGTCTTTTCAGTATGATGCCAAAGTTTTAGTTTTATAAACCCCTTAAGAAGTGTCTCGGCCTCCTTTACAAATCATAGCTTCTCTGGTCCCACAATAATTTCTTTTTCTTTTTCTTTCTTTTCTATTCTCTCATTCTCTTTCTGTGTTTCTCTGTCTCTCTTTTCTTTTTAAAAATTCTGGGCAAAAATTGCACTAACATGTATCAGTGGCATAAAATAATTGTTAATTTTGCATCTAGAGAAGGAAGAGGATTTCTTCTACCCAATGTGCTGCCACTATTCCCATCCTCCATTTCCCCAGTCACTTTCCTTAGCCACACTGCCATATTGGTAGCTCCATGTTTGGAACTGAGCAAAAGGAAAGAAGAAGGAGTATAAAATTCTACTTATTCATTATGTCTTCCACCTCAATGCCCAGTTACCCTAGACACTGAATTAGGAGAGTAGAGTAGAATTATTCACACATATATAGAGCTTTGGACAACAATCATTCTGAATTATACTATGGTGAGAAACTAGGGAGGCATATCCTAGCACTTATTCAAATAGTTATGAAAGAAACATCTAAATTTCCTCCAAAATTCATAATATGTGAACAGACACCTGTAAAGAGTCTAGAGTGACTCAGTTGGCATACACTGAGTATGATGTGAGGCTAAAGGAAAAAAATAATGGACCCAATTGAGAAAACAGAAAACACATAATTCGTAAAACACAAACCACGACCTGTGAATTTTACTGTGTTCCTACATGAAAAAATGTAGGAAACATACGTACTTGTTTTTCTAGACATCTAGGGTAACTGAACTGATCATTATCTACAATTTTAAATGTATTGAAATATCAGGAAGGAAGTTACTGTCAAATAATTACTTTCATGAAATCACTGTGTATATTATCTTGAATTTACCTCATTTTGTTTCTATAAACTCATAAGGTTATAACTCACGATAAAATAATAAGAGCCTTTTGTTATTAGTGAAAATCATCAAATACACAAAAGATATTTTCTTCATTCTTTTAGGATGAAAAAAATTAAATATTTTCTTTTCAAAATGTTTAATTCCATGAAAGTTCTGTAATCCTATTTTCCAGGGAAATATCTATTCTTAAAACTTCTAATTTTGGGTTCCAGATGTTTCCTTAATGGGCTGAATTGTCACCAAGTATTCCAAGCCAACAATTTCAACAGTCACTCTTGTGGGGTTATATTTCAAACTTTCAATCGTTGTGATAATAATAATGACAGTAATAAATCATTACAATTCAAGAAAGGCTAGCTGTAAGGTAAAGACATAGTGATGGTCTTAGGGAAGTCAGTTTGCTGCTTTTTGCACTTTCCCTTTAATCTTAGGGGTGGACTTTGGGCTCCTTTTCCTCTGTTGATTGCCTCGGCAATTTCCAGCAATTCCCCTTCCTAGTGCAAAGGGTTAAGCATTTTCTACAACCTTTACATAACAAAGAATTCAGAAACCAGAGACTAAATACTTTTTTTCTGAACTGGCCAAAGTGTCTGTTTGTTTTAATTTTATAAAAACCTGAATTTGCAGAATGTATTTGCCTGGACTGGACTTGCTTACCCTTAAGCCATCTGTTTCCAGAAAGCACAGGTTGTTAATTAATCTTTGCTCAAGCTCCTTTCTTGTTTCCCTTTTCTCCTGACTTACTGAAGTGCCTGTAACATTAAAAACAAAACAGAACAAAACACACAGTTAATGGCCAGAAGCCACTCTTGGTTTTAGATGGACTCCCCTGCTGCAAACAAATGAAGCTTTTTTTTTTTTTCCTATCACCAGAAAATTTTCACTCTTATCTGAGAGTTTCAATCTAGGTCGCACAAAAATAGCTTTCCTCGCCAAAGTGACAGGGCTCTGTTTTATGACCACGTCCTTTGCACATTTCACATTCTCTTCTCAGGGACTTTCCACCCACCCCTTTACTCCATTGCCCTTTGTCCGTGTATGGCATGACGACATTGATTGTTTCATTGCCATGGATCACTTTTGTAGCTCTTTTTGAAATGATGGATAAATAATTTGGACTTCAATCAATAGCCAACCCCTCCACATGTGTCCAGATCTAAACTCTTAATTTCTCAAAGACTTTACCCTGTAATGATCCCCCTTTCTTCTATGTCATCATTTTTTTTGTTTCCTGTCAACGGAACCTTTCCTGTCTACAGTCAATTAAACTTTAATAATCTGGTCTTAAATAGCAATAAGTAACAAAAACATAAAAACTGCAATCAAACAAAATATCATCTAACCTTGGCCTGAATTCCTTTTCAAGTACTACCTTGTCTCTCTGCTACACTTCCTGAAAAAATAGTTGAAATAATTAGTTCTAGTCACCATCACTACTTCCATTCTTTTTGTTCTATTTGTTTGTTTGTTTGAGACGGAGTCTCGCTCTGTTGCCCAGGCTAGAGTGCAGTGGCATGATCTCAGCTCACTTCAACCTCCGCCTCCTGGGTTCAAGTGATTCTCTGGCCTCAGCCTCCTGAGTAGTTGGAATCACAGGCATGCACCACCATGCCCAACCAGTTTTTGTATTTTGAGTAGAGATGGGGTTTCACCATGCTGGCCAGGCTGGTCTCAAACTCCTGAACTCAGGTCATCTGCTCACCTCAGCCTCCCAAAGTGCTGGGATTACAGGTGTGAGCCACCTCACCCAGCCTTCAACCTGATTCAGTAAAGATTTGATCAAGACTACTCTACTGAGACTGCTGTTGTCAAGGGCTCCCATGACCTTCCTAGTACCAAATCCAGTGTTCATTTTCCACTTATATCTTTTGCTGTTGTTGTTTTGGAGATGGAGTCTCGCTCTGTCACCCAGGCTGGGGTGTAGTGGTGCCATCTCCACTGACTGCAACCTCCGCCTCCCGGACTCAAGCAATTCTCCTGCCTAAGCCTCCCGAGTAGCTGGGATTACAGACACCCACCACCATGCCCAACTAATTTTTGTGTTTTTAGTAGACACGGGGTTTCACCATGTTGGCCAGGCTGGTCTCGAGCTACTGACGTCAAGTGGTCCACCCTCCTCAGCCTTCCAACGTTTTGGGGATTACAGCTGTAAGCCACCATGCCCGGTCTCCTTTGATATCTTAATCAAGTTCCAGCCATATAGACATGTTTGTTTTTTCCATCTTCTTAAAACATCTCTTCTCTTGATTCCGATTACCTCTCCCTCTTTTAGTTTTCTTTCTTCCTCAGAGGCCACTCCCCATTTTAATTTTAGGCTGTCTTTCTCTCCTAAACACATAAAATAATTCAGGGATTCATTCAGATCATTTTTCACTATTTCTATTTTTTTAATCTGCAAAATCTCCTCAGGAGATTTGTCCAAGTCCCATAAATTCAAAGAGCATCTACCGTCAAATTATTTACAGATATGTATCTCCAACCTTGACCACTTCTTGGGAACTTCAGACTCCTACATCCAACTTCTTGCTTGACCTTTCACTTAAGATGTTAAGCATCACACAATTAGCATGGTCAAAACACAACACTTGATATAACTCAGTTTAACCTGTGTATCACCTATTCTTTCCTCTTGTGGTGAATTCTATAAGCATATACTCACTTGCTTCAGAAAAAAAATCTGTGTCTTTTTTCTTTCTCTAAACTTTACATCCATTTCATCTGCAAGTCCTGTGGACTGTCTGCTGTAATTTCATCCACTTCTTTCCAGTCTCACTTGTATGCTTTGGGACTGGTCTACCATATCTTTCACAGAAGACTACAATAACTTTCTAATTGACATCTCTCTTTAATTTCCAAACAAACTTTCATAGAGCAACCAGAGCATCCTGTAAAGAAGTAAATCAGTAATTTTGTGGCCTCTCAATCCCTTTAAAATGCTATTCAAACAACTTCTTAACTCTGGTTTACAAAGCTCCTACCTTTTCTTGCAATCTCGTTTCATAGCTTTTTGCCCCTCGCTCAATGTACTTCACAAACACTGGTCTTCTTTGTATATTTGAGCTTGTTTCTGATACAAGTTTTTCACTAAATATTCCCTCTGCCTGGAATACTGTTTCGCGTTCCTTGACTGGCATCCTTCCTACCATTAAAACACTACCTCCTTGGAGAAAACAACCCAATCATTATTACATGATGGTATTTTCAGTATATGTCTAGCAATTATTCAGTATCTACATAGCATTTATATCACTATCGGATCCCCTTATAATCACTACATCACAAAAAGGATGAGTGATTGTCACTCATTAAAAAGTGTTGTATTTTCAGCTGGGCGCAGTGGCCCACTCCTGCAATCCCAGCGCTTGCAGAGGCTGAGTCGGGTAGATCATGAGTCAGGAGACTGAGACCATCCTGGCTAACACAGTGAAACCCCGTATCTACTAAAAATACTAAAACTTAGCCGGGCGTGGTGGCAGGCGCCTGTAGTGACAGCTACGCGGGAGGCTGAGGCAGAAGAATTGTGTGAACCCGGGAGGCGGAGCTTGCAGTGAGCCCAGATCGCGTCACTGCACTCCAGCCTGGGCAACAGAGCAAGACTCTGTCTCAAAAATAAAAAAAATAGAGTGTGGTATTTTCTTTATTGCATGCATTGCTTATATTTCCATGAGAGGTCTAACAACCCTGAGAGAACAATGTCTGGCCCACAGTGAGTGATTAATAAGTGCTTGTTGAATAAGTGAACCTGGACTTCTCTGTTATTCAGACAAACAATGTGAGCTAGGTAAATAAATTACTTGCAGCCTCTGTACATCAGGACTATAGGATTATTTTGTCTTAATGAGCCCGAAGCTCCTGGAAGAAAAAATGTCTGAGTCAGATTCTGAAGAATAATAACATTTTAAAAAGCAGTATTCTAAATTCATCTTTTTGAATTTGAATGCATTTTAAGAATTGGAAAAGTTAAAGAATGGTAAGAAAATACCACAGTTTATAAGTGTAATTTATTTTAAAGACCTGCTGTGCTGGTTAAAGCTACTTAATTTTCACTTTTAAAATAAAGACTTGCATCTTTAAAATAAAACAAAATAAACTGTATGACAATCACTCCCTTATCTACAACTTACTGATTTTTTCACTACATTGACTACTCTTCATTCAGTTGCATGATTTGAATCCTCTTCATCTCTTTTTTGAAAAGTTAATAATGCTGCAACAATAGCTTGGCTATTGTGAATTCGAATGTTTTAAAAAATCAAAGTACCTGAGATTAAAACAAATGACCCCTATTTACAACTGATTTACTGGAATGTTAGCTAGATGGGGTAAATGGTACTGTTTTCAGTATTACATTTTACTGTTGTGTGTGCTCTGGGGAACCAGAGCTTTCGTCACAGGTGGAAAGCATAGAAGGATTTAAACAAAACACAGTGTCCAGAAGGGGATGGTGGTAATGTATTAGGTAATATAAACAAACAAACAAAATTTTCATTTAACCTGTGCTAAAGTGTACTTTCAAAATGTATACATCTTTTTCCAAAAGAATACTAGTTTTATAAAAGTGAAATCAAATTTAGTGTAATTCAACACACTAAGTTTTATCATGCACTTAGTATATTCTAAACATTTGCTTTCTTCAGTCAGACATGAGATTATAATAGCAAATGAAATCCAGTAGTAGGCCCAGGGGTAGAATACAGGACAACACATGAATGCCAAAACTGCCTGATTCTGTATAACATAATTTAAAAGGCTTTTTGAAGTTATCTTAATTATAAACAACATAATCATACCTTTAGTAACAGCAACATTTTATTTTATAACAAACTGCAATTATGAGAAAGCAGAACACACGGACATATAGAGGGAAATAATAGTCACTGGGAGTTCCAAAAAGGAGGTAGGTGAGAGAAGAGTGAAGACGGAAAGATTCGCTATTGGGTACAGTGTTCACTATTTGGGTGATGGGTACACTAGAAGCCTAAATCTCACCATTATATAGTACAGACATGTAACAAACCTGCACATGTACCCCATGAATCTATACAAATAAAAAATTAAATTTTAAAAAGAAAGCAGTTAAAACTAGTCAAATCTCTAAAAAACTCGAAGGATTCAAATTAAGGGGAAAAAAAACTCTAACTAAGGGTTGGTAAAATATCACGACTCAGAGAAAACAATACACATTAAAATGTACATTTTACTGTTTCAGATCTATTTTTTTGTGTTCTGAAAAAATAATATTTTATTGGTAAAATTGTTTCTCCTATGATGATTGCATTGTGATATTCAGTACTATGATATACATGAAAACATATTATTTTGGTGAATTAATGCTCTGTTAGGTCAAGAGTTCTAAAAGGCTCCAAAACATAAGAGTGCAGCTGCTTTGCAAATCTAGAAAAGAATCTAGAGGGATTTTTACATTCAGGGAATGAAATGCTGAGTAAATGAGAAAGAAATAGTCTCTGCTTTGTTATTTTTATCTCTTTGCCAAAGCAGCTCGGAGTCACTTGGTGGAAAGATTACAAAAATAAAACAAGCAATACAAACGTGTGTGTACGTGTATGTGCATATGTATGTACATAATACATGTATGTACATTTGATACATGTATTACTTTTCTAGGGCCGCTGTGACAAATTGCCACAAACCATGTGTCTTAAAACAACTGAAATTTGTTCTCTGACAGTTCTGGAGGCCAGAAATATGAAATTAAGAAGCTGGCAGGGCCATGCTTCCTTTGAAGGCTCTGGGGGAAATTCCATCTTTGCTTTTGATGATTGCCAACAAGCCTTGGCATTCCTTGGCTTATAGGTGCATTACTCCAATCCCCGCCTCTATTATCACATGGCCTTCTTCCCTCTATGTTTGTGTGCCCTGTATGTTTGTGCCTCTGTGTCCAAATCTGTTTTTCCTTTCTTATATAAAACCACCAGTCATTGCATTTAGGGTCTACCCTATCCTAGTATGTCATCATCTTAACCTTATTATTGCTGCAAAGACTACATTCCTACATAAGGTCACACTCACATGTACTGGGGATTAGGACTAGAAAGTATGTTTATAAGGGAAATAAGTCAATCCACCACAAAATACAATGCCACAAATTCACTGTACATTTATATAAGCATATTGTCACCCTAGAATTCTCAGGAAAATCAGCTTTAGTGTCATTTTACTTAAAGTTAGTAAGCTGAAAAATAGTATCTGAAGAAAAGAGTTTGAGACGTGAATCTATAGTCCTTTATATTGGTTTATAATTTTAACAAATGTATCCCATTCCTGAAGTCCCCGGGCATGTCCTTATAAACAAAATATCGTAATACAAAATTTTAAGAAACTAGTAATTCTCCTCTTGCAGATGACTGAATGATGAACCTTTTGCTTAGCTGAGGAACACTGGATGTAATTAGGCTTTACTGGTTATTCCATTAATTGAACACATTTCCTAAACTTAATTTTATGGTATATTTCCAGTAATTTTATTACCATGGATTGAGTTGGGCTCTTTGTCCTAAAAGGGTTTAGAATGTTTACACATGTTAAAATAGGTGAAACACATTTTAGGAAAGTAATGTAGTGTGTGAATGGATTATTTACATCATTTAAAAGATACATACACTGAGATCTGAAACTTGAATGGCTTTTCAAATATTATGGGGCTATCACAGGTACAGAACTCATAATATATGCATTCATGTGTTGAGGTGGAGATAGAACGTTAATGAATTAATGATGTAATCTAATGAAATAAATGTAATAAAATGAGACATCAAAATAATATAATCAAATGATGTAAACAACTGCTATGGGGTCACATGAAAAGAAGAGATCCTTTTGGACAATATATTATCACTTTGGCTGGAGGCTTTTGGATTCATGGACAAATTGTTGTTCAGGAAAAAAGAAATTATTCTTTCAACACACAGTTCCTGAGTGTCCTATGTAGCAGGCTCTGTATTTGCTGTATGTATTTTCTCTGATGAATTTTGTATCTCTTTAGGACAGGGATTGTACTTATTTTCCTTCAGCACCACTGTAGTGAACAGCATGGTGTTGGAGAGGGAGGGACCGAGGTCTACATTAGGGAATATGGACTCATACATTATGACAAATAATCAGAAGTCTACCTATTCATAGAATGCTTTAAAATTTTTATTTACATTGTTAACTCAAACATTAATACTGCCTAAAAAATAATCAGAAGACACATACAATTTAAAAAGATGAAATATAAAAGGCAATAAATGATGTGATAGGATGTTAATTCTTCAGGCAGATCATGAGGTCAGGAGTTCGAGACCAGCCTGGCCAGCATGATGAAACCCTGTGTCTACTAAAAATACAAAAATTAGTTGGGCATGGTGGCACGCGCCTGTAATCCCAACTACTTGGGAGAATGAGGCAGGAGAATTGCTTGAACCCGGGAGGCAGAGGTTTTAGTGAGCCGAGATCATGCCACTGTACTCCAGCCTGGGTGACAGAGCAAGACTCCATCTCAAAAAAAA
>NW_016807975.1:2579913-2651149 GCF_001698545.2 Rhinopithecus bieti | reverse complement strand
TTTTTTTTTTTTTTTTTTTTAACAGAAATTGTCAAAAAATGGTGGTGCTGAAAGAAAATAAGCACATTCCCTTCCCTAAAGAGGTACAAAATTCATCAGAGAAATATGTAGAGCAAATGCAGAGCCTACTCCATAGAACACTCAGGATATACGTATTGAAAGAATGATTTCTTTTTTCCTGAACAATATGAATCTGTGATTCCAAAAGCCTCCAGCCAAAGTGACAACATATTGTTCAAAAGGTTCTCTTGACATTTTTTCCACAGAAATGACATTGCTAAAAGTAATAATATTACACAGTAAAACAAAATAATAGAAATCTGTAACTGTCTACTGGACTTTTAAAACATTTATACCCATATATGTATGTAAATACATATATAAGTATACCTATATATGTAATTTTAAATGCAGTGTAGTCAAAACTATGTTTTTTTTTTTTAAATGTGACTTTGTTTTATGGCTGCTGTGCTTGCAAAGTAATTCCCTATTTCTATACCATGCAATTATATATTCAATTTTCATCATATTTGTATGTTTTGTTTTTTGTTTTAATTTATTATTTCTTTTGTCATATGATTTTTGATTTTGCCTCATATTCTGAAGCAATGCTTTTAACATATATTATATAATCTGTAAAAAGTTGCCATGTTTCATAGTTTGAATTTGGTGGGGATACAGAGGAGAATTTTATTTTTTTCTCGAGTTACTGCTTTCGAACAGACTCTCTTGTAGTTCCTTTTTTCTAACCTCTTGACAATCTTGGGCATATCTTTTATCTTTTCAGTCATTTTCAGGCATTAACTCTATTTCTATCTAAGTCAGTTTAAAACTTCATTCTCATGTCAAATCTAATTTCCCCCGTACCATTTGTTCTCATTCTAGACCGAATCTGCAGCCCCAGATACCTGCACTGAAGGAAAAGACTTTCTTCTGCCTTATTGCTCCAGCTAAACTTTCTCCCTTTCTTTTCGATATACTTGTTTGTTGTTGTTTTGATTTGATTTTTGGCTTTTTCAGGCTCAGGTAAAGAGAATAGAGAATTACATAAAAGAGACCAAAATTGTGCTACCTGGTTGTGCACTGTTGGAGTGTGTATCCATGTGTTCTGAGATATAGGCATCCAAATGCTAACCCACACAAGTATATTCTTCAGGAAACCCTGTTAGAATTCTTCCCCACCAACCACTGCAACTCTCATTGCTTCATTACTTAATATTTCTAGAATGTCTTTTCACAAATTGTCTTTAAGTTACCCTATTTTTTGACTTGTTATTGTTCATAGTCATTGTTTATAATCTTTTTATTTCTGTGGCATCAGTTTTAATATCTTCTCTTTTCATTTCTCATTGTATTTGTTTTCTATTTTTTTTCTTAATCTAGTTAAAATTTTGTCAATTTTGCTTTTTTCTTCAAACTGTTAGTTTTGTTGGTATTTTTCTATTTTTCTCTATTTTGGTAATTTCTGCTTTAATCTTTGTGATTCCCTTTCTTCTGCTAATTCTGGACTTATTTGTAAGAAGATGAAAAGAATAGCAAGTATCATTTCCAACCACAATAGATTGAAACCATAAATTAATAAGAGAAGAAAAATTGGAAAATGTATAGATGTGGAAATAATACACTCCTGAACTAACATGTCAAAGGTGAAATTAAAAAGGAATGTGAAAATCATTTGAGAGAAGTGAAAATAAAACCATGACATACCAAAACTTACGGGATGCTGCAAAGTGGTTCTAAGGAAGAAGTTAATAGCAATAAATGCATATTTTAAAAAGGAAGAAATATCTCAAATACACAACCCACGTTTATGCCTCAAGAAAGATGAATTGTCTTAGTCGTTGTAATTTAGTCCATAGTGTCTTCTATAGGGTTTTGTATCCCAGCACTGAGCTTTCCGGGCAGGACCCTGACATGATGGCCTGTGCTCGGTTGTTATTGCTTGTTCACTTATTTCATAGAAAACTCATCTGTCCATTGTTACCATTCATACTGTGACAATGCAAGCTCTGTCTTTCTAGCCTGATGTTTCCCTGATTGTCTTTCCTATCCCTCAATTCAAATAGAAACAGTGCAGATCAGCCGTTCTTCTGATAAGCACTTTTCTCTTCATAACGGCTACACATGTCTTCTTCTACAGAACCTTATTCTGTACTAGTGGTTCTCTTGGCTTTGCCATCTCTCGGCCTAAGAGAACAACAGTTTTCCCTAGGCTGATATAGCTGATGGGTGATGGAGTCACGGACTCAGTACTGGTTTGACCATCTCTTAGTAAATCCTGTAAAATATAGCATTTAACTTTTTGGCACCAAGAACATGAGAAAAGACAGAATTTGTTTATCTCAGTTTTAGAAATGTTCTTACAACTCTAAAACAATACAGAAGATCCTCTCAACACCTTTTTATACAAATTTTATAAAAAACATACTTTGGTCTTTTTTAGAAGTTTAAATTACTCAGAACAAATTTTTCGAGCTGTCCATCCTTCTGTATATAAGATGGTCATCGTTTACTTTTGCAATCTAAACAGCCTTTGGAGTACTGATTTTCTCATGCTCTGGAAGGGGTAGCCACAGGCTGTGTGACAGTGTTCACCTGAAAGCTACAACTGATTGAAGCAAGGTGAATTAATCCATAGGTTAGACTGAGACCATCAGATTATTTCTATCTGGTAATTTAAATTAAGAGACAGTGAGACAGTCTGATATATGATGTACTGAGCACATGAAAAAAAAAAAAAAAAAAACTTCAGGTAGAATTGGTGCCACAGGTAATGCTGGGATTTTGGATGAGAAAACACTTATAGAAAAAGAGAGCGTATAATTCACCCAAGGAAGTTATACAAACAATGGAGTTGCCTGATGAGTTTTTAGCTATTGGGAGACCATGCTTTACTTTGTGTGGTTTGTTCTTGTGAGTTCTTTATTCTCACAAAACAGAAAATTCTCTCTTTATTTATATTATTTTTAAAGTGTTCATGTTCCTTGCAAGAAAATGAGGTCTAACAGAATACCTTTGTGAACCCATCTTATCTGATCTATCACTGTAGAAATAGAGTTTAGTATTGCTTTAAAAAATAAATTTAACTAAGCAAAGTAACCAGGCTATCAGAATCAAATGTAGGATAGTCAATATTTTCCTAATTTGACAATATCATGCAAGCTCTGTTCATGCTGACATGTCCACATTTTCTGTATTCTTTTCTGCCTGCTCAGTTGCTATAAGTAAGGGAATCCTCCATCTCTCATCAGATTACAGGTCTTGTAGTGCCACTCTTTCCCTTGTTCTACTGTGTGATCAGCTTGTTCCCCCAAGGTACTTGCTATTTCTAGTGGGACAGGAGTAGTGCCTGAATACCATAGAATCCTTCTAGTAAGTTTTGTTTTTGATGCTTGCTGGAGGCATGGCTTATGTCAATAAGCTCTAAGAGAAATGTCCATGTTTATCTAAGGCAATGGATGTCTCAGTCAAAATATTCCCCATTTTTAAATTCCGCATCTTTCTAATTATATAAACCCTGAAACTGGCAGTGGCCTTAGAAGTGGCAGAGATTTTGTAAGTACAGATCATAGAAAGAGATCAAAATTGGAGAGAAGATTTAATTTTGTATAAATAGACACATATACACACTTACATATTTAGGAGCAAACACTGGTCTTCCTAAAAGTTGCTAAGTGTGTGGCTAAATGATATCATTTTAATCTTTTCCTGAAAATCCATAGGCTATGTTCTTCCTACCTCTTACTAAGTGTCTGAGACATGGAACTCTAAGATTCCTATCCACCTGAGAATTTTTGAGTATGTGTCTGATTTGCTTAAAAACTTAGCCTCCATAGAAAAGGTTGAAAAAGGACATGGGAAAATTTAGACAATATTTCAGACATTCTGACAAGGAAGGGGGTATGAACAGAGGGTCAAATTTCATCTCAAATGTGGTGGGAGTGTATTTGGTTGAGCAAAGAAAATATTTTGAGGAAAGTATGTTTTGAAAGTGACTGGTGTATGTATCAAACTCTGGTTTCCTTTCAAATGAGCAAGTCATTTGGAGTCAATGTAAAGGGAGGTAGGCAGAGCTAATCGCACTCTGTGACGCATTCTCAGGTGACATATTTAAAGTTTTTTGAGAGAGAAGTCTCTGTAACCACTGGAATGGCGGCTGAGTTCAGTAAACCCTTAAACATTTGCTACCTGTCATACTGCCGTGCGAGGCTTTGTGTATATCAATCTAAATAGAACGTTGAAACTTAACCATTAACCCCTGTCAGTGGAAGGTACACAGCTCAAACATTATGAATGGGGCAATGATAGAAAAATATACTAGATTTTAGGATGATGGAATCAGAGGGGAACTTGAACCTGTCTGCAAATCTGGAAAGCATCTGGAGAAGATGTATTAATTTTCTTTTGTTTCTGTAACACATTACTGCAAACTTAGTGGCTTAAACAACACAAATACCTTATCTGACAATTGCATAAGTCATAAGTCTGACAAGGGTCTCAGTGAGCTATAGTTAAGATATAGGCAGAGCTGCCTTTCTTTCTGTATGTTCTGAGTAGTATTCACTTGCTTGACCTTTCCAGGTTTAGAGGTTACCTGTATTTCTTGCTGTGTGCTCCACTTCTTCATCTTTAAAGGCAGCACCAATAGGTCAATTTCTAACATATCATTATCTTACCGTAATATTCTGCCTCCCTTTTCCACTTTTAAGGAACTTTATGATTAGATTTGAGCTCACCCGAATAATCCAGAACAATCTCCGATCACAAGTTTAACCATGCCTGCAAAGCCCCTTTGGCATTTCAGGTAACATATTTACTGGGGGACCAGGATATGGACATCTTCAGGAACCCATTATTCTGCTTAACACAGGAGATACTGACTGAGCTGAATTTCAAAGCATGAAAGGGTTAATCAGATCAACAGCATGGCAAAAGGTGATCCAGGAAGAGAGAAATGCATGAAAAAAACCATCCTAATGTGTGCAGAGAACTATCAGTAGTTTACTTCTGCTGTGGCATTGTGCTCCAGGCAGAGATTTTGGCACAGCAAACTAGAAGTCCAGTTGTCTTTAGAACACATTGGCTTGGCCGGGCGCGGTGGCTCAAGCCTGTAATCCCAGCATTTTGGGAGGCCGAGACGGGCGGATCACGAGGTCAGGAGATCGAGACCATCCTGGCTAACACCGTGAAACCCCGTCTCTACTAAAAAATACAAAAAAACTAGCCGGGTGACGAGGCGGGCGCCTGTAGTCCCAGCTACTCGGGAGGCTGAGGCAGGAGAATGGCGTAAACCCGGGAGGCGGGGCTTGCAGTGAGCTGAGATCCGGCCATTGCACTCCAGCCTGGGCGGCAGAGCGAGACTCCGTCTCAAAAAAAAAAAAAAAAAAAGAACACGTTGGCTTAATGATAACAATGACAACCAATAGTATATGTTTATCACTTACTGTATTCTAATGTTGT
The DNA here is from genome assembly GCF_001698545.2 of Rhinopithecus bieti. Classification (NCBI taxonomy): domain Eukaryota; kingdom Metazoa; phylum Chordata; class Mammalia; order Primates; family Cercopithecidae; genus Rhinopithecus; species Rhinopithecus bieti. Next base: position 2,645,689 of record NW_016807975.1, on the reverse strand, counting down.
GTACTGTATTCTAGGCATTGTTGTAATCACTTTACATGTATCAACTGCTTTAATCCCGTAAACAATCCTATAAGGAAAGAGGTTTCATATGCAATACACACACACACACACACATATATATATACATATTTAGAGAGAGAGAGAGAGATTATTGCAAGGAATTGGTTTACACCACTGGAAAGTGTGCTAGGCTAGTTCAACGGCAGAAAAACTTATCAGGAAGGGCAGGCTCAGTTGTGGGCTAAAGCGATTGTTCATGGCAGAGTTTGTTCTTCTTTAGAGAGATCTCTATTCTTCTTTTAAGCCCTTTCAATAGATTGAGTCAGGCCCACTCAGGTTGTCCAGGATAATCTCCTTTACTGAAAGTCAACTGATTATGGACTATATTAATTTGTGTAATTATAGAAGTACTTTACAGAAGTATTACACAATACCTCCTTAGCAACATTTAGGTTAATATTTGATTGAGTTACTGGGGACCTTAGCCTAGCCAAATTGAGATATCAAAAAAACCCCAAAAACTTTAAATTATTCTCCCTACTCTGGTTAATTAAATCTATGTAAATATTTATATTTGAATGAATATATCTTAAAAATTGCTGAGTTCAAATAAATGTAGACTATTATGCATTTTCAAATATGCTACAAACCAAGGAATGATGATGCATTATAAGTAATGTGAAATCATAACTTTATGTAGAAATTAGCACTAAATGCCAGACTTTTCTCCTGTAACAACAACAACAACAACAACAAAACCCAAATAGCTACCCCCGGACCCACAAACAAACAGAAATATAAAGTCTGTGTTTTAGGAGAACACGTACGTTATCAAACATGCTGTAATTTTCAGTTTGTTATTCAGCTTAGCGTGACACTACAAATTTAGGCTTGATTTCAACTCTTACATCCTCAAGAAGAGACCACTGGAAGTTCCCAAAGCAAAAAGTATAATCTGGAAAAACAAAACAAAACAAAAAAAACCAACAAACCTAGGAAGGCAACACTATGATTATAACGCAATGCAATTATTCTCCTATTTGCCATCTTTGCTATCACAAATTGCGTTTTGGAGGACATTTTGATAAGGGAGTAAAGGTTTTGTTTTCTTTCTTTTTTTTTCTTTGAGACAGCATCTCAGTCTGTCATCTAGCTGGAGTGCAGTGGTGTGATCTCAGTTCACTGCAACTTCTGCCTCCCAGGTTCAAGTGACTCTCCTGTCTCAGCCTCCTTCGTACCTGGGATTACATGTGCGCCACCACACTGGCTAGTTTTTGTATTCTTAGTAGAGATGGGGTCTCACCATGTTGGCTGGGCTGGTCTCAAACTCTTGACTGCAAGTGATCCACCTGCCTCAACCTCCCGAAATGTTGGGATTACAGGCGTGAGCCACCATCATGCCCAGTCTGATAAGCAAGTAAAGCCTTTTCAAACCTGGGAGAAAACATTCCCAGAATCTCTTATTGGAGGATGCTTTAGTTTGGGAATGTTTGGGGATGAAGTGTTCTTGGATTATGTTCGGTCTCAAAGCACACATCACTTAGTGAATTCGATTGCAAGTAATAAAAACAATCTGGCTAACTTAAGCAAGAGGGACATTTATTGAAAATATTTTGAGTAATTTTAGGAGAGTGAGCCTTAGGAAGGATTGGAGTCAAAGACTTCAGGGATGCTGGATAGCAAAAACCAATAAACAAGCTCTGTAGACCTTCTTCTATTTCACATACTGGGCTATGTTCCCTGTTTTGCCATCATAATATCTATCCATTATTTTTCAAAGCCCAGTTCACATTGTACTGCCATCATCTGTCTTCATCTCTGCATTTGAACTGAATTAGCTCCAACCATTTTCCTTCTTTATTCATTTGCTATTGGTGTTTACAAGATGACCACAAATTTACCATCTTAAACCAGAATTCATCTAATGTATCACAGGTTTCTAGGTCAAAAGTCTAGACATAGTGTGAAGAATTCTCTGCTCAGGGTCTCAAAGATGCAAAGTAAGGTGTCAGCTTTGACAGGTTGAGTTAACATCTTGAAGCTCTGAGGAAGAATCTGCTTTCATGCATATTCAGGCTGTTGGGGCTTCGGTTTCCTTGCTGGCTGTCAGCTGGGGACTGCTCTCAGCTCCTAGAGACCACCTGCATTTCTTGCCACATGGCCACTTCTACTTCAAATTAGCAATGACAAATTTATCCTGTGTCAAATCCCTTTCATGCTTTGAATATTTCTGTTATGAGAAAGCCCAATCCCCTTTAAGGGTGCATTTAATTAGGTAAGGTCCATTCAATTAAGAAAAGGAGTAATCTTTCTTAATTCAACTGACTCGGGCCTTAATTCTATCTACTAAGTCTCTTGTTAGCAGCACCAAGTCAGTGTTTTATGAATAACTAGGAAAAAGATGTGGGTACAGGAGGGAGTGGGGACTTTGGGAGACTTTGTTTGAATTCTATCTACCAGACATTGTTGCCCCACTTTGCTTAAGCTTCATATTTCAAAGACAGACTCATTTCACGTAGTCTGGTCACAGATTTACCTTTTGGCTTAGGGAAATTGGAGCACCTTGATTACAGTCCTCAACCAACTGATTGCAAAGGTGGCAGTTTTTCCTTAATGGATAATTAACATTTTCTTATGGTAAGAATGAAATAAGGATACCAGAGAGGAAAGAAGAAATGACTTTAGAGGTCTTCTAGATTTGGGAGACTTTGCTCTATATAGAGATAAACTGAAAAGCTTAGTTATCTGAGGTAGGAAAGAAGACAGGGGCCCAAGGCAGAAGTTCCATTTATTAAGAATGCCTATGGCATCTTCTCTGTTGTCTCTTTTAGGTCAGAATCTTAGGATGACAGAATCATGAAATAGATGAAGAAGGAAATAACCAACAAAAGCACAGGAAAGCTCTAAAGATTTACTGTTTCTGTAGAAGTATGCAGGAGATTTATTTACTGAGATGAATGCAAAAATGGGTTATCAGGATAAGTAAAATTTTAAAAATGCAGAATGTGAAAATGCATTCAGCCAGTGTTATAGAAATGTTCCCTGGAGAAAGGATTATTAGGTTAATTAGAAAAACTGAACATGCACAGATACAAAATTTGAACAACTTTAATTTAAAACATCATTTAAAATAAAGGTGGCTACTTCCCCTTTGATCTTTGTGCTGCTTGAACAATTATGAAGCACAATTCTGGAGTGCTTTTAAGACAGTCTTAGCTAATAAGATTCACAGTTTATTAAGATTACTTAATGCCAATGGAAATAGTGGGACCAACAACCTAATAACTGATTTTTCAAAATTACTGATAATTTTCTATACTAATTTCCAGTTCTAAGTGCTAGACAGTTTATCTCTTCTTTCCTCTGGTTAAATCATCAGCCATTTGGAAATAAGACTATTACTATTAAATTTATTGAAGAAAATTTGCCATTAGAGCCTTTGAAGAATTATGTAATGAGAGACTATAATCTCTCCCTTTTTGGTGCTGAATAACTTAGAAACATGCATAAAAGCAATAAGTGAACATTTTATCTTGATTTAATTCACCATAATTCAATAAACTTTTAAATTAAATAACAAAACTATCTAATTTTATATAAGATATAAAATCTACACAAAAAATAAGTTGAGGATTAAGGTAAATTGGCCTTTATTGCATCATATAAACAGCCTGGTAGATTAGAAACCAACATCTAGAATTCATTTCAGTGTATCATTTTGTAGGGAATGTTTGAGTGAAATCAAAGTACAAAGAAAAAAACATAAAAGACTTAGGAAAAAACCTTACTTAAGAGGAAAAGGACAAGAATTATAGTAAATTCTCATCAGAATTCATAAAAGTCAAAAGGGAGGAAGTGAAATAAAGTATTAAAAAAAAAACAAAACGCCTATCTAGAATTTCCTTCTAGTGAAATTATCCTTAAAAATGAAGGAGAAATATACTCTCAAATTCAAGAAAAGTGAAGAAATTCAGTATTAGCTGACCTGTGCTGCAAAGAAAAAAAAAAAAAGCTAAAAATAAATTTTCTGGTATCTTAACAAATCTCCTCCTATCCTCCATTACCCCTTACCTCCGGAGCCAATCCTGTGCTACTTTTTACTTCTGTGAGATCAACCCCCCCTTTTTTTTTTTCAGTTTCCACATATAGATGAGAATATACCACATTTAACTTTCTGTTCCCAACTTGTTTAACTTAACATTATGTTCTTTAATTCTGTCCATGTTGCCACACATGACATAATTTTATTCTTTTTTTAATGAGTGAATAGTATTCCATTGTGTATGTATTCCACACTTTCTGTATTCAATTTTTGTTGGATATATAAGTTGATTCCATATCTTGGGTATTGTGAATAGTGCTGCAGTCAACATGGGGATGCAGATATCTCTTCGATATACTGATTTCCTTTCCTTTGGATAAATGCCCAGTAGTAGGATTGCTGAATCGTATGGCAGTTCTATTTGTAATTCTTTGAGGAACCTCTATAGTGTTCTCCATAGTGGCTGCTCTAGTTTATGTTAACAGCAACAGTGTATGAGAGTTGTTTTTTCTCCTCATCCTTTATCTTTTTGCATTTTTGATAATACCCATCCTAACTGGGGTGAGATGACACCTCACTGCTGTTTTGATTCGCATTTCTCTGATAAGTGATGGTGAGCATTTAAAAAAATATATACTGTTGGCTATTGGTATGTCTTTTGGGAAGTGTCTGTTCAGATTGTTTCCTCATTTTTTAGTTGGATTGTTTTTTACTGTTGAGATATTTGAATTACTTGTATATTCCGGATATTAAACCCCCATTAGATGAATAATTTGCAAATACTTTCTCCCATTCTGTAGATAGGAAGAATAAGTTCAAATATTCTACAGCACTGTAGATGACTCTAGTTGACAATAATATATACCTTCAAAGAGCTAGAAGAAAGACATTGAATGTTCCCAACACAAAGAAATAATAAATGTTTGAAATGATGGATATTCTAATCATTCTCCTCTGATCACTATACATTATATGTATTGAAACATCACTATGTACCCCATAAATATGCATAATTATATGCCAACTTTTGAAGTTGTAAAAAATTAAAAAGAATTATTTAGGATGAAGAAATATGGTATAATCAGAAACCAGTATCTACAAAAAGAAAGTGCACTAGAGAGAGAATCAATGAATGTAAAATAATATCTTTATTTTTCTTATTCCTAATTTATCTAAATATAACTACTTCAATACATAACAAAAGTAGCAAGGAATTGGATGACTTTAGCACTTTGGTAAGTGAAGTGAGTGACAGCAATCTCAAAAAGAATGCAAGTGAGAAAATGAGAGTATTCTATTATAAGGCACCTGCACCACTATGGAGTGGTAGAGTGTTATTTGATGGTGGACATAGATTAGTTAAAAAATGTTTAATGTAAATTCAAGTCACAGTGCACCAACAACAACGACAAAACAATTTTTAAGAAGACTGAATTATATGTTGTTTATAAGATCTCACTTTAAATATAAAGACAGATATATTGTAGTTACAGCAATGGAAAAAGATATATCATGTTAACACCAATCAATTGAAAATTTGAATGCCTATATTAATTTCAGACAAAGCAGTCTTCAGAACGTTGGGGCTCAGAAACCAGTACCCCAAAATATGCTGCTTTGACATGCTGAATTGAAGAAACCTCAAGTTTTCTCTAACCCGTACCACTCACCTCCTGTCTCTTAATCCTCTGTCTCTCCCAAAGTGTAGAATGAAGTTGATCTCTGAAGTTCCCTCTCTGACTAATGTTTGGAACTGTCAAAGAAGAAAACAGTTACTTCTGTTTCCCTCTTTAGTTAGTTTGCCTTAACTAAACTCACCGGAAGAAAGACTGAAGTCTGCCAACACACAGGGTCATACTTTTGTCACAAACCATTATGTGCTCTCTGGGTCCAACAAACTTTGTCCCAGGCCATTGTATGTTCTTCAAGCCTGTTGAATTCTCCTAAAAATCATTCATATCCCCCCTAAAATAATCCACACTTCCCTATCTCCCTTTTTCCTAAGAAGGACGTGCAACCATCTGTACTCCATTGTATGCTGGAGCAATCACTCTGTGATTCTCCTCCATGCATGCTAATAAATTTGTATGCTATTTCTCCTTTTAATCTGCCTTTTATAAGTTTATTTTCTGGTGAATTTTCTGAGGGTTAAAGGGAAGCTTTCATCTTTACCCCTATAGGAATGAGCAAAATTTTCAGGGATAAAGAAAGGATTCACTTCTTTAAGAAAGAAAGCATTCATTTCTTCAAGAAGATGTAACAATCCTAAACTTGAATGCATCCAACATCTGTGTGAAAATACATTAAGGCAAAAATGATAAAACTGAAAGAAGAGACAAACTTCTCTTATATTTAAATGCTTTAACATTCCTCTGCCAGTAATTGATATATCAAATAGGAAGAAATTCAATAAGAGCATGGATATCTCAAATAGCTCAATCAATAAAATTTATCTAATTGACATAAAATATTCTATTGAACAAAAGCAGAATGCATACTCTTTTGAAGTTCCCAGGATATTCCCAGAAAAAAATTCCCCAGAATATTCCCTACTCTGTGACATTAAACATACAACACATTAAAATAATAGATATTACATAAAGTATATTATCAGACTGCAATAGATTCAATCTAGAAATCAATAATAGATAATTGGAAAATACTAAACCATTTTGAAATTACATAAGACATTTCTAAATATATCAAATATCAAAGAAGAGGTTTTAAGAATATTTTTAATGAAACTGAAAGAGAAGAGAAATACAACATCAATGTTTATAAAATGAATATAAAGCAGTGCTTAGAGGAAAATTTATAGCATTAAATATAAATATTATCTTTAAAAAACCATCTAGTATAAATAATCTCAGTTTTACTATAGGAAACTGAAGAAAAGCAGAAACTTAATATGAGGCTAGCAGAAGAAAAAAATAATAAAAGTAGAGCCAAAAGAAAGTATGAGGTATGTATGTGTTCCCTGGTAAATCCCCATTTAAGGAAGAAATCATAGGAATTCTCAATAACCTTTTCCAGAAAATAGAAAGAGAACCTACCTAATTTAATTGGGCCAGAAGTATCCTAATTCCAAATACAGATAAAATACTGTACAAAAGAAAATTATGGTACAATATCTCTCATGAATATAGAAGGAAATGTCTTTAACAAAATATTCACAAGTTAAACCTTGCATTATGTAAAATAATATATCATAATTAACTGGGGTTTGTTGTAAAATGCAAAACTGCTTAAAATCATAAACAAATATAATTAATTAACAAAAGAATAAAATCATATCAATAGATACAGAAAAGCATTCAATAAAATACGATTCATGATAAAACTATAAAAAATTAGAAACATGAGAACTTCCTTATCCTAATGAAAGCAATGCCAAAAATCTATAGCCAGTATCATCCTCAACTGTGAAATGATTACCACCTACCTTTACAATTGTGAGCATAACAAGGATATTCACTTTTACCAAGCCTACTCAAAACTATACTTGAAGATCTAATCAGTTCAATACAATAAGAAAAAAAAAAAAATAGTAACAACTACCCAGATTAGAAAATCCCAGATTCCTAAAATATTTCTTGAACTAATAAGCAAGTATACCAATATTGCAGGATAAGTTGTCACTTGCTTTCCTAAAACCAGCAATGAAAATTAGAAATTGAAATTAAAAATAATTATAATAATAGTAGCATCCCAAAATAAAGTCCTTATGTGTATCTCAAGTAAATGTGTATAGAATCTGTATGCAGAAAATGACAAAATGATGGAAAAATCAAAGAAGAACGAAATAAATGAAGAGATATTCCAAGTTTGGGAATTAAAGTTTTAATACTGCTTATATATATATTTTTCCAACTTGACCTACAGATTGAACACAGTCTCAATCAAAATTCCAGCATGCTATTTTGTAGCTACAGTCAGACTGATTCTAATATTTGGACGAAGAAACAAACATCCTGTAATAGGCAACTTGGTCATAAAGAAGAACAAAGTTGGAATATTCATAATACCTGATTTCAAGTCTTACTAAAATGCTATAGTGATTAAGACATTGTGTTATTGATGAAATAGCAGAAACACAGACTAATGGAACAGAATAGACAGCCTAGAAATAAAGTCATACTAAATAATAAACTAATTTCTGATGGGTGCACAATGGCAGAGAAATGGTAGTCTTCATAAACAATTGATCTGGAACAATTGGAGATCCATATGCATAACAAAAAACCTAGACATAGACCTTATGTCTTACACAAATCTTGGCTTAATGTGGATCATAGACTTAAATATAAAATGTGAAAATGTTAAATTTCAAGAACAACAAAAAACTAGGAGAAAATCTAGGTAACTTGGGATTAATAAGTGTTTAGATATAATACCAAATGCATGATATTAAAAAATGATAAATTGGATGTTATCAAATTTATAAACTTCTGCTCAGCAGAAGCCACTGTTAAGAGAAAGAAAAGAAAAACCACAGACTTTTGTCTTTTGCAATTTGTCATTAGGAAAATACAGATTAACACAACAATGAGATGATAATACTCACTAATTGAAGGACTAAAATTTTTTAGAAACCTGATATTATCAAGTGCTAATGAGGATGCGGAAAAACAGGAACTCTTATTTATGCTGGTGGGAAAGCAAATTGGCACAGTCATTTTGTAAGACAGTTTGGCAATTTCTTACCAAACTAAAGGTAGTCTTACCATGTAGACCTGTTATAGCACTCCTGGACAGTTACTCACTGATTTGAAAACCTGCATGTGAAAGTTTGTAACAGTTGTGAACTATATTCACAATCTGCAAAAACTGTAATCAACCAAAGTCGAACTCAATAGGTGAATGGAAACATTGTGTATATCCATATAATAAAATTTCATTTTATTATATGACAATAAAATACTATATGATAAAAGGGAATTTGTTACCAAACCACAGAAAACATTGATGAATGCATACTGCTAAGTGAAAAAAAACCTAGTCTAAAAATATTATACATTGCATTCTTCCATTTATATGATGTTCTGAACAGGCAAAACTATAGAGAAAGTAAGTAAATCAGTAATTAAAAAGCATTTGGGATATAGGAGTCAAATGAAAGGATACCTGGGAAGAAGGGTGAAACAATTTTAGCAACAGAACAAAGTTCTGTTGGATTGTAACAATCCCATGCATAAAATAGATAGAATCAGCTAATTTCTTAAACAATGCCTTCATCAAAGCCTACAAAACTGTCAGTCTCTCAAATAAGCATGTCCATCACAAGAGGTCATACTAGGACCAGTTTCCAGGACTTTCTAGTCTGTCTCAAACTGCTGTAAATAATGAGATATTCCTGACTGAATCTAGAGACATAATCACATAATCGTTATTGTTGTTTTATGGTTTTGCCACATCTTGTTTTCAGAGAAACACTGGCACAAATTTGAGATGTTTTTATTCCAGTTAACAGATTTGATAAAAATATAAATTCTACACATGGACTAACTCCGATGATTCGTCTTCCCAAAATTATGAAGTGAATCATTATATTTTCAGGCAAGCAAATTGAGAGATGCAGTTTCCTTCTTGTCGATCTTGTTTTTCAGAGCAATATTAGATGAAAAACATTCACCATTTTCTAAAATGTCTAATGTGATGGAAATTTGAAAATCAATACCGAAAAGATATGGCTATGCAAAGGGAGAGATAAAGGAGATATCTTATAATGTGTCAATATATTGGTATTTACTTCTCATTAAAAGACAGTGGAACATATTAAGGAGAAAGAGTGAAGATGAAAGAAAAGGAGGGAGACACTATAGAGCTTTTTGTTTAAATACTATCACTCGTGAATGCTGTTTATACAATTCTTTCCATTACTGTGAGCATCCCTAGGCCGAAAGGCTAAAATTTCCATTTTTTTCTAGGTTACCTTGAGTCTCCTTGAGATTTTTTGTTTGCTATGTTTCATCAGAGTATAAGATACATGTAATCACACACTTAAATTTTTTTGCAATTCATCCTATTCAAGAAGAAAATAATGGTATACCTGAAGTTAATTAATTATAATGATATACTTTATATATGCATATATGTAATAGTCTATTATTATAGACATTATATAAGGAAGACACCCATGTATAATCTTATTATTTGTGTAATTTAATAAAAACTACATGAGCAATGTATATCTGTGTGCTTCATTAGTATTGTTTGGTGAGCAAATGTGGTAGAATAGATTATTATTCAGCTGATAATTACTTCCTCCTGTTAGCCTTCATGGGAGATTTATACTTCTGTGCCCCATTAATGTTTGTAGTTGGCCATATTATTTTCTTTGGCCAGTGAAATATTAACTTTAAGAGCGTATTTTTTTGTTTGTTTGTTTGATCATCTGGGAACTTTTGACTTCTGTTACGAAAATAACATGTCACAGATAGCTGTTTCCCCTCTTGCCTGAACCCCAGAATGAGATGTGCAACACAGTAGACCCCGAAACCCATAGATTGGTAGCCTAAAGTGGAGCCACCACAGCCGACTTGTAGACCTACAGCTAAACCAAAGCAGCCTCAGTTGATCCACAGGCCTGTGTATATGAGAATAAATGTTGTTTGTTGTATGTCATTGACTTTTGAGATGGCTTTTAATGAAACATTATTATGGCCATAGCTGACAAACAGAAATTAGTACCTAGAATTGGGGTGCTGCCATAACATAATCTGAAAATATGTGGCAAAACTTGGTAAACAGTAGGGGGACTATCATAAGAGATGAAGAAATAGTGGTGAATTTTTATAATAGGCTAGAAGAATGGAAAAATACTTTGTGAAATTTCTATTCATAAACATCATGGAAGGCAGATAAAATGTATGCATTAAGGCCTATGGGTGAAGGAAGTTCAAGGGAAAGGCTAAAAAGGTGAGTTGGTACCGTAAAAGACAGATGAGCCTGAGGATGAACTGCCTGGAGTACAAGCTAAATTGAGAGGGAAAGTAGAAAGTCCTGAAATTCTGGGACTTTTAAGATTGGGAAAAGAAAATCTCAACAAATTTAAGGTGGTCATTTCAATACAGCCTCAGGAAAAGACCACATGTCGGACACTGCCAATAAGACATGGACTCAGGAAACAGAACAATTTAAGTTGTCACTCAGTCAGGAGAAAAAGGAACCTTAAAATGTTTAGGGGTGTGATCCTACAGGAGGATGACGGAAAAGTAAGGACATAGCAGAGTACAGAGCCATATCCACGAGGAACTATGAACTAAGGTGAAAGAATTTTTTTTTTTTTTCCAGAGTAGGGGAATGTGGAAGCTTGTGCCCAGAGAAATTTCAGAGTTGCTATGAATCACAGATTGCTATGGGCTTCTTCCCCTTTTTGAATGCAAGAGTTTATCGTATTGTTTTCCAACTCTGTTGCACCATTGTGTGTTGAATGTGTGTCTTTTGGTTTTTGATTTCTTGTTCAAGAGGCTCTACCTCCAGACTCAGTGTACTTTGAACATTATATAATGGACTTTGATCCTGAACTTTGAACCTGAAAAAAAACATTGGGTGACACTTTCAGAGATCTTATAACGAGAGAATATTTTTTGTATGTAGCAGAGATGTGAATTTGTGACCAATAGAGAAAAGAATGGTAAAGTTTGATTATTGGCTTTAATTTTTTATTCTGCTGTACTACTATTATATATTCATATCTTTTTTAGATTTGGCCATTTGTCTTGACTTAGCCAATGTGATGATAGCAGACATAATGAAAGCAGAGCCTCGGAACATGTTTGCATGGTTGAATGAGAGACGCATATAACAGGCCTGAAACCAGCATATGGACTGTATTCATGACCAGCTAACCCAGCTAGATTAGCTGACCTACATACGTGTGAGCAAGAAAAAATACTTAGTATTATATGCCAGAGTTTGAAAATGATTCGTTATGCAGCATTATCATGACAATAGATGACTGAGACAATAATCAGGATCAGTTATTTCAAAACCACTTGCTAAGTCTTTGACATCTAAACCTGTATGGGAAGTACTATGACGATTTGTGGTAATTACCACATTGGCTATTAATTTTTAAAAATACATGACTAAATACAATTATGAAATAAACATGATGAAGTAGCATAAATCAGAGAGCATTTGTGTTATATCCGATTTCAGAAGATTTGAAAAGAAGATATATGTACAATATTCAGTATATTCTGATCAAGAGAATAAGGAGCCAATTGAGTATGTTGTGGATTCATTATAGGAAATATAGAAAACAAATCAATATCAAAAAAGAAAAGGAGAAATAATTTTATTTTTTTCTGGATAAAATGTTCTTGGTGCATTTATAGTAGTCTTATGAACACTGCTGATAATTTAACTATATTTCTTGAGAAATGATTATGTTTCAATTAGAACAATTACATTTGTTTGACTATTGATAACTCACTTCATTATTTAATGTCTGTCTATAAATACCATAAAGAGTAATGACTTCTTTTCATAACACAGAAACATGGCTCCTTTCTTTGGTTAGGTTGGATATAACTTACCAAATTTGAAATAAATGTCTCCTGATGTCGTAAGTTCTCTTCATTGGATATGACCAAATAGTGTTTAGATGACCTTTTATTGTGAATATTGTAGAGTTGTGTTTTGCATTATTACATATAAGTGTTTATGAGCCTTTTCAACACCAAGCTCATAAAAAACAAATCCATGAACCCAATCCATGAATGTTTCAGAAAGTATTTAAATTAATTTTGGCAGTATTGTGTTGCATGATCTAGAGCTCCACCATAGAGAATCTGGAAGATTTTTTTCTTAGTAATTTATCTAGAGATGAAGTGCCATTTTGCAAAAATTACCTGATAAGCCAAATTACAAAGCTATTTTATTTTTTGTTTAGTGTTTATTGGGTAATTAAGCTGAGCATGGAGGCTACAAAATAAGGAATACCTCTTCTACTTCAAGGATCTCACAGTTTAATGGGAAAAGAGATATACATGAATAACCAGTGGTGAGAACTGGATGGCTGGGAGACAAATTCTGCTTACCCTTTTGTGCCTTTTGAACTGTAAATTTTGTTTATCCACATTTTGGGTGGAAAAGGACCCAATCAACAGGATAGATATTGGGTATCCTCCTGTACCAACTTGTATCACAGACTTATAATCTGGCTTGTGATATGTTTTCCTTATTTCCGATCTCACCCTTGTTTGCTCTTTTTGAGTAGAGATTTTGTTTCTCTAGTTGGCTTATGTCCATGGCTCTGACGCTCTGCTTTCCCATTTTCTCATTCACTGGCTAGTAAACTGATTTCACAGTTTATCTTTCTATGGTGTATACTAACCCTGGTGGAAGTGGATGCTATGGTATGTCACCCATGTTCACTCTTCAGAGGAAGGCTATCTACCACCTGCCATAATGTTACCTATTGATTGTTCTGAGTCCCCTTTCTATGACTAAATCTTGGAGTAAGGGTGAGCCCCCTTTTCTAGGCTTTTTCTCTTCTCTCGGGGCAAGCTGAATACAAATATTAATCAGGGGATGGTGATAAAAGCCTGATTCCTGTGCCATAATTTGGGAGAATTCTAAAAGATCATCCCACATCAAAAAATTGTTGATGATTTTGTTGCAACTTCATTCCAGTTCAACTTCTTCCTCTGCCCAACCCTGCTTTCTCCATTCTCTTACAAGCTTGATTGCCATAAGTATGCTCCACTTAACTTTCTGTGCATGAATCTCCATCTTAGCACTTATTTCCTGGGGAACCTGAGCTGTGGAAGTTGTCAACAGAGGGGCCCAGGAAAGTTGACTCCCAACTTTGGGGTGGGATTGGGGTGGATTAAACATCTGTGAGCTGTCAATAAAGATGATGACTGGTGGACTTTTGATAGCACCTGGAATTCTAAAGCAGAGTAAATGTTAAAACTTTCACTGGTGATGAACTAGAATGGGATACCAATGGAAAAGACTGCCTTGTGTATGCAGTTATCTTAGGTATTTGAGCAGTTCAGGAAAAGTAGAAAGTGAAAAAAATTTAATTTCTTTAATGGGAAACATTAAAGCATTAATGGAAGCATTAAAGAGACTCTCATCTCCTACAGCTAGAGGTCAGAAAAATCTTTGGATTGGTCCATGTACTTAATTGTAGGAGTAGGGGAACTTCAGAGAAAGTGAAAAGGTAAGTTTTCAGATCAGCAGGTCTGCTATGCCATAGTAAAAGCCCTGGTTAGGAAGGAGTGGAAGCTTAAGAGTGGGAATAGGGACTGCTGGGTCAACACAATTGAGAACCAAAAAATTGGATTCTTCTGAGTTATCTGGGTCTGCAGAAGTATACCGCTTCTGCCTGCAAAGGCTAGCATTTTTCCCTTGTTTGAAAAGGATGTGAGAATCTTTGCCTCTGCAGTTAACAGGGCCTCTTACTCCAGGACCTATTTCCATCTCCCCTTTTGGCCACCAGACCAAAAAATAGGATCAAGTTACAACATAACCTAGCTGATTAAAACATTCTTTTTGTTTCAAATAAATTTGATGATCTTTGTTCTAAGTATGAGATCTGCTTTGAGAGAAGGAGTGGTCAGTTCTGCCAATATATACCAGTAGAAACCCCTAGACTGAATCTGTGCATGAAATGGAATCCTAAGCGTGATAGATTGGAGGAGGGTAAGCAGAGAACCTTAAGATGATATGGATGTTAGCATGCTGACACAGATCCTAGGAAATGGTGTTTAATTCTGCTAGTATGGCTGGTGGAAGCTTGGAAAAAGTGATGGCTTATATTTTGCCAAGTAAAAATACCAGCTCAGCTATGGCAGATGGCAGATGAAGGGAAACTAAACATACTAAAGCAAATATACCTCAAAAAACTGTAAGATTCATCAGCTAATTAATTACATTCTGTAGAAATGACCAGGAATTACTCAGTGTACCAAATCACTAAGGAATGCACTAGTTAAAGGGGTAGTAGCCTCAATAAGAAACTCAGAATGACTATATTCTTTAGGCAAGGGCTGATAGAGGGCATTCATAGAACTAGCTTCCAGAGGTAACTGGTTCTTGAGGAGTAGTAAATGATTTGGCTTATTGGCCAGGGTCTTGTTAGATAAAGACTGGAAGAATGATGAGAAAGTAGTTTGGGGGAAGATCATGTGGATCCACCCATAGGAGTGAAAGCAAAGTGGAAGAAATATTTTTAAATCACGTTTATACCCATCAGAGACTTTACCACATAAGAGGCACTAAATAACCCAGTAGAGAGCATGTGATGTCAGCCAGACTCTATTATCAGCCATCACAGGGCTGGTGCAATGGTCCATGAATCTTGGGGGCCAGGCCTCCTATTCACTAAGTCTGATACAGCTACTACTGATAATGAATATACAACTTGCTGTTAGTAGAGATCAGTGCTGTTCCCCACTATAGCACCATTTTTCTTTTAGAGAAGAGCACCCACTTTGAAGCAAATTGATTTCATTGTATTTGTCCCATCTTGGAAGCAGAAGTAACCCATCTTGACTGTGATTTACACACATTCTAGGTATAGGTTTTTCTTTATGCCTGCAGGGCCTTGGTCACCCAACTTTCCAAGGGCTTACAAAGAATGTGATCCATCAACATGGTATCCTACATAACTTGGAATTAGCCCAACATACCCAATTTACTTCTAAGGAGGTGTGGCTGTCAACATATGACCATATCTTATACATGACTGTATCTAATATCACACCACCTAGAATTGCTGACCTAATAAATATTTGGAATGGCCTTTTGATGACACATCAAATTCACCCTCTTGGAGACGATAGGCTGTGAGAATTGAGTATTGTCCTCTAGAATGCAATGCCTATTATGTGGCTCTGTGTCCTGATTGGGTAAAATGCTTCAGTCTGACAACTAAAGGGTAAGAGGAGTGGCCCAATTTTAGATTCAATAGTATTTGTAAGTTATTATACTAAAAATCATTCGCTGTGTCTTGAAAATTCAAATTTAACTGGAATCCTGTATTTTTATTTGCTAAATCTGAAAATCCTGTGATGCCTCTGTTGTCTGCAACAGCTTTGCAATTCAACTTTACCTTCGGCGTAATCCTGCTTTATTCACTGTCTCATAGGTGCCATTCCCATGAGCTCTCCTAAACAACTTTCTTACTACAGATCGTCACATCAGAGTCTGTTTTCCTGAAAATTTGACATTAACTTTCCCTAATGTTTTTATACTTCTGCCAACCTACTTTTGATTCACTGACTACCTCCCCAGGGGAATGCCAATGCACAATTAACTTCTTTTGTCTATTTTATAATCCCACACCAAGAAGCAATGTTCTTTTTTCCTTTTACATTATAATCACACAGACACTTTTATAAGCAAAGAGCTACCCAGCTTATGCATAACCACAAATAAGCATAAGGCAGACAGGATTTAAGGAAAATATAAGCTATTAGAGCTTATATTTAATATTTATTGGTAAAGTTTTATTGTAATTCTAACCAGTGTGGACTGTACACATTGTCACAGAATTTCAGAGCTGAAAGAAATATCTTTGTTACTTAATATAAATCTCTTGTTTTGTATATCTCTTGAAGGATTATCTTGGCAACCTATTTTCAAGGCAATGCAAATGCTTTTATTGAAAATGAAAATATGCAATCAAATCATTCTTAGCAAACTATCACAAGAACAGAAAACCAAACACGGTCATATTCTCACTCGATGAGGTGGGAACTGAACAATTGAAGAATCACTTGGACTCAGGGAGCGCGGAACATCAACAACATCGGTCGGCCTATCATGGGCGAGGGGGTGAGGGGGATGGATTTCATGGGAGTATAGCTCGATATAAATGCATGATTTGATGGGGTCGCTGGTCGAGTTGATGGGTGCAGCACAACCAACCATGGGCACGAAGTTATACATCTGTAACACCAAACCTGCACGTTATGCACATGTACCCTGAAGCTTAAAGGTTATAATAAAAAATAAATAAATTAATTAAAAAATGAAATATTAAACCCTGACGCTAACTGACTAAACAAAGAAGTGTATTATTTTGATCATTTTAAAACCTTTAAAAGCAAGAATCTTCAAACTTATTTGAAATAAAAGAGTATTTTAAAATCAAGGCAGTTTGAAATAGTGAAATAGCCAAATTCAGGTTGCTGTGTAAAAGAGGCTTTTTGTAGTGAGCCACAGGCTGTATAACAGCATCCATAATCATTGCTACATAAAGAACATTTGGATATTTACATTTATAGTTTGGATTCAATTTTTCTACTTAACTAAAGGTTAAACAATATACAGAGGTCACTTCACCAAAATGTCTCAGGCAGATTGAGAAATAACAAGTGAAGAAACGGGTAAAAGGTTTGTATACTGTGATGAAATAAAAAGTTCATTATCTACAGCAAATATTTTGTAACATTAATGTGTTTGGTTTACTGGATTTCCTTAAAGTACTGCATCTGTCTCCCAAGTCCAGTGAGGATGTGTTTGGGTCTATTTCATATAAAACAAATGCCTTGCTTCATACCTAATGTTTATAGTTTGGGCTTTTGAATGAGGAAAATTAATCACTTTATAATTTATACCATACTCCTCGCTGTGCTCTGCTGATATTCTTAGCACACTCTTCCCCAGTTATATACCTGTTTCACTCTTCATTTCTATGTGCAGTTAAGTCTCATCTTCTGACTATGACTTCTCTTCCAACTCTTCTTTGGGTCTTTATTCTCATTTCCATTGATGTCACTCAGCATAACAGTTCTAGTTCATCTGAACACCATTGGGAGATTTTTCTTTGTCTAGTTCCTTCATAAAACTCACCACCTCTTTGGTTCTGCCCTTATTGTGAAGGCGAAGTTAGTTTAAGTTTCTGACAATTAAGTGGCAAAGTTAACTACAGGTATGCTAATTAGCATGTGTGAGTTGTTCATGAATATCTGTTTCCAGAATGATTATAGATGGACATAATTAATTTTTTTGCAATTTGAATTACCATTTCAGCACAGGCTGGAATTGTGTTAAGTACAGTGTGACAAGAACAAAAGTAGAATGACAAAAAATCAGAATGGAAGACACACATTTTCCTTAACCATATGGCTTTCCTTAACAAAGCCCCGCCACCCCCCACACACTTAATTTAAAAATATGTGAATTTCTGACAACATGACAGACTAGATTAAAAAAAAGTAATAGATACAATATTAAAACATCTCTTTAAATTTATCGCTGAGAATATACCTTAACAGAATAAAGGCTATATGTGACAAACCTTCAGTTATCATACTCAATGGAAGAAAACTAAAAGCTTTTCCTCTAAGATCCGAAACTAGACAAGGATGTTCACTCTTACTACTTCTGTTGACCACAGTATTGGCAGTCCTAGCCAGAGCAATTACACAAGAAAAATAAATAAAAAGACATCTGAGTCAGAAAGGATGAAGTTAAATTGTCTATGATTGCAAATGACGTACTTTTATACATAGAAATCCCTAAGAGTTCACTGAAACCCTCTGAGAACTAATCAAGAAATTCAGTTAAGTTGCAGAATAAAAATCAATATACAAAATTTAGTAGTGTTTCTATACACGAACATCAAACTATATAAAAATGAAATGAATATAATTTCACTTATAATAGGGAAACAATCCCATTTATAATAAGTATACAATCCCATTTATGCTACAAAAAATACTTAGGAATAAATGTAACCAAGAAGGTTAATCATCTGTACACTGAAAACTAGAAAACACTCATGAAAGAAATTAGATACAAATAAATTGAAAGATATTCTATTTCTGAATTAGAAGAACTGATATTGTTAAAATGATTGCACTGTTCAGAGCAATCTACAGATTTAATGCAATGCCTATTAAAATACCAATGACATTTTTCACAGAAATAGAAAAATGTCCTAAAATTTGTATGGAACCACAAAAGACTTGAAAAGGCAAAAGCAATTTTGAATGAGAATAGCAAAGCTAGAGGCATCACATTACCTAACTTCAAAATATACTATAAAGCACTAGTAAGCAAAACAGCATGGTGCTATCATAAAAATAGACATGTAGACCAATGGAACAAAATCGAGAGTCCAGAAATAAACCTATACTTTTATAGCCATATAATTTTTAACAATGATGCCAAGAACACAAAGTAGAAAAAGAACGGTCTCTTCAATAAACGGTGCTGGGAAAACTGAACATCTACCTACAGAAGAATGAAATTAGAGCCATATCTTATATACAAAAATCAACTCAATGTAAATTAAAGACTTAAGTACAGAACCTGAAACCATAAAACTACTAGAAGAAAACATATAGGAAAAGCTTCATGACATAAGTCTAAGCAATTTTTTTTATATGACCACAAAAACACAGGTGACAAAACCAACAGTGGGTGAATGGAATTACATCAAATTAAAAACTTCTGCACAGCAAAAGAAACAGCAGACTGAATAGAGAAACTACAGAATGGGAGAAAATATCTGCCAACTATATGTTAGATAAAGGTTTAATATACAAACTATACAATCAACTCAACTCAATAGCAAGAAAACAGATAACCTGATTTAAAAACGGGCAAAGACCTGAATAGGTGTTTCCGAAAATAACACAGGCAAACGGCTAACTTTTCAATGGTATATGAAAATATGTTCAACATTATTATTCATCAGGGAATTGCAAATCTAAATAATGAGACATCACCATATACTTATCAGAATGGTTATTATAAAAAAAGACAAAAGATAACAAATGTTGGTGAGGACGTAGAAGAAAGTTAATCCTAGCACACTGTTGGTAGGAGTGCAAATTAGTACAGCCATCATGGAAAACAATATAAAGTTCCTTAAAAAATAGATTTATATGATTCAGCAATTCCACTATTGGATATATAGCCAAGAAAAATGAAATCAGTATGTTAAAGAAATATCTATACTGCCATATTTATTGCAGCACTATTCATAACAGACATGATATGGAATCAATCTAAGCATCCATCAGTGGAAGAATGAATAAAGAAAAGGCAGCGCATTCCTTTATGCAGGCACACAATGAGATACTATTCAGCCATGAAGAATGAAATCTTGTAATTTGCAACAACCTCTATTAACCAGGAGAACGTTATCTTAAATGAAACAAACCAGGAACAGAAAGATAAATACTACATGATCTCAATTAAGTTAAATCTAAAAAATGTTGATCTCATAGAAATGGACTACAATGGTTATTACCGTGGGCTGAGGCAGTTGACAGAAAATGGGGAGCTGTTGATTAAAAGATACACAATAAAAGTTATGTAGGAAAAATAAGTTCAAGAGCTCTCACTAATATAACATAATTACTATAGTTAACGATGACATATTGTATTCTTAAAGATGCTGAGAAAGTGGATGTGTTCTCACTGCAAAATATTAACTATGTGAGGTAATGCATATATTAGCTAGATTAAACCAATTTACAATTGATATATACTTCAAAACATCATGTAATACATACAATTATATGAGTCTGTTTAACCAAAATTGAAAAAATTAAAAGTACAAAAATATAAATACAAATAAGTTGGTAGAAAAAAATAAATTTATAACTGAACTATAAAGAGGACCAAAAAAGTCAAAAACCACAAAAAGTGCAAACTTGAAAAATTTACTAATTGTTGATATCAACATCTGCCCTGAGAGTATCTGTCTACAGTTCTGAGCCTTTGGCTTTTAATAGGCCTTGTGAGAGGTAGAGTTGGCAATGCCCAGAGCCTATGCAATATGGGAAGTCAGAAAAAACTTGATTACATGAAGCTGAGACTCTGAAAGATAACAAATTTGGAGAAGAGATGAGCTAGTAAAACACTCTCCTGCCCAGTGTGACGCAGTATGGAAACTTCCCCGTCACAGCCTTTGCTCTGCATAGAAATGGAAAAAAATCTACTATAGAAATTCTCTTTTTTTTTTTTCTCAGAAAAGTGTTTGGATATCCTATTTATTTATTTATTTATTTTATTTTATTTTATTATTTAAGTTCTAAGGTACAGTGGTATAACGTGCAGGTTTGTTTACATATGTATATGTCTGTGCATGTTCTAGGGTACAGGTGGCATAACGTGCAGGTTTGTTACAATGTATACTTGTGGCATGTTGGCGTGCTGCACCCAATTCAGCTTCTAGGGCATACCACATTTCAACTTGCATTTAGCATCAGGCTAAACTCTCCAATGCAATCCTCCCCCTTCCCCCCTCCCATAGTTAGAGCCACCGATGTGTGATGTTCCCTTCCCGAGTCCAAAGTGATCTCATTGTTAATCCCACTATGGAGATGCAGAACATGCTGGTGTTTGGTTTTCTGTTCTTAGCGATAGCTACTGCTAGAGATGATGAATATAATCCAGCTGGAATTCCATGCCATACAAAGATGAAAAACTAAGGCATAACAACAATATTATATTATTATGTCCATGGAGGTATATTACATTACGCAAACATACATAGGCGACAATAACAAAAATAATTTACAAGTGAATTTCATGTCAGTTGTATCCAGGCTTTGAAAGAAAAGTAATATTATAATAGTCTATGCAAGAAGCACATCATATTAATAAAATGTCTCTAAGATTTCTAAATCAAATACTGTTTCCAAAAATAGATGAAGATATAATATTGATATTACTGACTGCAAGCACAATGAAGTAATAGTGTTGATAATCTACGCCTTACATCACTAAAACAAATAAAAAAAAAAATTAATCAAAAAATTAATATAAAAGCTGGCACTTTACAAGATTATTTAATAGTAATCGACCATTAGAGTATCATTGAATAAATAGGCTTCTTTGCATAATGAAAGTCTAAACAATAAATTCTTATTTAGTATTGTGCTTATTGTCAGCATTAGCAGTATTGATATAGGTAATAAAATTAATGAGAAACTTAGTGAAATAATAGGATAGTTAAGGCATTATTTCAATAACATATTTAATAATTGTGATCCGGTATTAGATTATGATTATCCATAACTGTATTATGAGGATTTTTTATTTTTAATTTTTATTTTTTTGAGTATGGAGTCTCACTCTGTCTACCTCAGGCTTGCAGTGCAGTGGCGGCAGTCTCGGCCTCAGCTGCAAGCCTGCTCTTCCGAGTTCACACCATTTCTCTTGCGTCACTCCCAAGTAGCTGGGACTACAGGCCACCGCCACCTTGCCGCGGCTAATTTTTTTTTTTTGTATTTTTTTGTATTTTTTTGTATTTAGTAGATACGGGGTTTCACGTCATTGTAGCCATATCTCTATGATTATCAATCATATCCTTCTTGACTATGTTTGATATCATGAAGATATGCAACCATAGAGTATGGTCCGATCTCCTGACCTCGTGATCTGCCCGTCTCAGCCTCCCAAAGTACTGGGATTACAGGCGTGAGCCACCATGCCTGGCCACATGAGGGATTTTTTTTTTTTTTTTTTTTTTTTTTGAGGCGGAGTCTCGCTCTGTCACCCAGGCTGGAGTGCAGTGGCCGGATCTCAGCTCACTGCAAGCTCCGCCTCCCGGGTTTACGCCATTCTCCTGCCTCAGCCTCCAGAGTAGCTGGGACTACAGGCGCCCGCCACCTCGCCCGGCTAGTTTTTTTTTTGTATTTTTAGTAGAGACGGGGTTTCACCGTGTTAGCCAGGATGGTCTCGATCTCCTGACCTCGTGATCCGCCCGTCTCGGCCTCCCAAAGTGCTGGGATTACAGGCTTGAGCCACCGCGCCCGGCCGGGATTTTTTATCACTAAATTTTCAGAACCTAGCATGTGGCAAGGTATTCAGTAATGTTTGTCAAATGAATGAGTGAACATAATATGTGTATTTGTCAGCAGAAATTTGACTGGGGTGTGGCAGCACAGTCTCCAGACCTCACTGACTTAGAAAGAAAACTTTATTTGTTTTTGCATGACGCGTCCACCGATGGTTTGTGTCACTCTCAGGGACAGTTTTCCTTCATGTACTAATTCAGAAATCCAGGTTGTTTAGGCATTACAGATCTATCAACTCAAATTTGAGATCTTCCCCCTGATTAATATAGCAGGGGAAATGAAAACAGAATTATGTGATGGCTTTTTATTGCCACAGTCCAGAAGAAACACATGCTACTTCATATTACATTTAATTAGAACTAGTCACATGATTCTTTTTAATTGCAAGGAGGTCGAGAAATATAGGCATAGAAATTAAGTAGCTAGTTGGCATGATTGCTTCTTTCTCCATATTTATTCAATAAAAGTGAACCAAATGAACAAGTGAATGAATGTATAAAGATAGACTAATTGAAACATATGTTTATAACTCAGCCTAGTCTCTGGCGACCAATGTCTACTAACTCCAGCTCTTCTATTTAATTAGTGTAATTAAATAGAATTTTTAAGGTTAGTTTCTAGGTAATGCAATCTTACATTTTTCTAGGTTCTAAAGTTTTAATTCCTCTTCACTTTACAACTACATAATGATACTGACATCTTTCATCAGTAGGTGTCTGTAAAGACACTTAATCATCTGCTTTAATGATGCTCATTTCTATCCTTATTCATTCAAAGTCCACTATGAAATGTAGTAACTTCGGAACCAAACAGCATATGGGCTTCTTTGATGGCCACATTTATAAGAGAAAGTCTACTCTATAATTTCATTCTTCATCTTTCAGAACAATTTAAAAGGAGACTTTGAAACTTCACTTTTTAAAGTATTTAATTATAAGCCAATTTGCTTTCCTAGATAGAAAGTGCCTGAAATATATATCCCCTTAATAATTATATTTTAATGAAATGAAGCTTGTTTCATAAGAAGAAATAAAAGAAATATTACAGACAAGGGAAAAGAGCAGGTAAGAATTGTGTGTGTAAAATAAAAAAAAAAAATTAATTGGGCTGCTAGAACCAAAGTAAAGTCAGACCTTTATATATTAATGAAAAGGCAATTAAATTTTTTTTTGCTATTATACTTGGCATATTAGGAAAGATGTATCCAGTATTGTATTTCCAACTCTGGGGTTTCTGAATGTTCATAATTTCTTAAAGGTAATAATGGTTATAATCAATATTTTAAAAAATAATGGATATTATCATTGTTTCCCAAAGTTATTCAAGCTACATAAGTAAAATTACTTGATTTGGAATGTATTTAGTCAGTGTAATGATATTGGTCATTTTATGCTGAGGCAAACAGGGTAGCGGATGAACCATACTGATTAGATTTCAAATCCTGGTTCAATTACTTATTGAATTATAGTTAGGGTACTTGAGCAAATTAATTTTTCCTATTTCCCGTTTTCTCATCTATAAAATGAAAGGCCTAACAATCATACACCATAGACTGGGGATTAATAAGATAACTCAATTAAGGTAGACCAAAATATAGCTTTTTCAAAACAAAAAGTGTGAAGCTGGAGAATACAAGAAGGCAGAACATAAAATATTCCATACTCCTGTGGTCTTCCAGGAAAGACCTTTTAAGAAAAACAATAATAAAAGCAAGATAAATTTTGCCTTGTTTGTTGAGGTGTTTAGATGTCATTGGGCATATGTTAATAACATTGAAAAGAATTACTTGTAGGGGTAGCCTGACACATAGTGGGTGCTCAATAGTCTTTTTATTTTCTGAACAATTTGATTAATGGTTGGTTTTATGATTTATGGTGCTGTACTTAATAGATTATTTTGTTTAATTATACATGTAAGAGTTGTGTGATGTAACTCAGTTCATAAACAACGAAACTGACTGTAGATGGACCTCATTTTTGTTTTACTCCTCCGGATGCCTAAGGAGGACATGGTGACGAGCCCAGTGCTCGTAGAGGAAAGAATCTTCATTTAGTGGATCTATGACAAAGGTCAGGAAAAGGAACTTCAAAGGTGGGTATATCATATCCTAGGCCTGCCATGAGAAAATTTCACAAACTGGATGGCTTAGAAAACAGAAATTTTCAATTTTCAAGAAATCTCCATACTGATTTCCATAGAGGTTGTACTAATTTACATTCCTGCCTCCCAAAGGCACACTTCTTCACCAAAATCTGTTGTTTTGGTTTTACCTTTTAGTAATAGCCATTCTGACTGTTATAATATGGTGTCTCATTGTGGTTTTAATTTGTGTTTCTGTGATATTAATAATTAGTGATGTTGAGCGTTTTTTTTTCATATGTTGGCCACTTGTATGTCTTCTTTTGAAAAATGTCTGTTCTTATTGCACTCACACTTTTTAATAGGGTTATTTGTTATCTTCTTGTTGCATTGTTTGAGTTCCTCATAGATTCTGGATATTAGGCCTTTGTTAGATGCATAGTTTGCAAATATTGTCTCCCACTCTGTACATGGCCTGTTTACTCTGTTGATTATTTCTTTTTCTGTGCAGAAGCTTTTTAGTTTATTTAAGTCCCATTTGTCTAGTTGTGGTTGTGTTGTGTTTGCTTTTGAAGAATTAGTTATAAATTTCTTTTTGCCTGGGCCAATATCTAGAAGAGTTTTCCTAAGATTTTGTTTTAAGACTTTTATAGTTTCAGGTCTTCACATTTTAAATTCATCTTGAATTAATATTTGTATATGGTAAGAGATATGGGTTCATTTTCACTCTTCTGTTTATGGCTGTCCAATTTTCCCAACATCATCTATTAAGTAAAGTGTCCTTTCCCCAGTGTATATTTTTGTTGACTTTGTTAAAAATCAGTTGGTGGTAGGTATGTGACTTTATTTCTGGGTCCTCTATTCGATTCCATCGATCTATGTGTCTATTTTTACACCAGTGCCATACTGTTTTGATTACTATAGCCTCAGAGTATAATTTGAGGTCAGGTAATGTGATATTTCCAGCTTTGTTCTTTTTGCTTAGGGTTACTCTGATTATTCAGGCTCTTTTTTGGCTCCATAATGGTTTTAAGATTGTTTTTATCTAATCATGTGAAAATTGATGTTGGAAATTTCATAAGAATTGCAGTGAATATGTAGATTGCTCTGGGAAGTAAAGTCATTTTATGATATTGATTTTTCCAATCCACAAGCATGGAATACTTATTCATCTATTTGTGTCATCTAAATTTGTTTAATCAGTGAAAATTAATCATTACATTGAAAAGACACCTGGACTCATATGTTTATCACAGTACCACTCACAATAGCAAAGTAATGCAATCAACTGAAGTGTCCGTCAATGAATGACTGGATAAAGAAAATATATAGGGCTATATACATATCTGTATAAATGAATACTACTCATCCATAAAAAAGAATAAAATCTTATCTTTTCCAGAAACCTGGAGGGGCATGGTGACCATTATCCTAAGTAAAATAAAAATAACTCAGAAACAAAGTCAAATTCCATATGTTCTCACTTATAACTTATAGCTAAACAATGGTTACACATGAAAATACAGAGTATAATAATAGATACTGGGGACTCCAGTGTGTATTAGAGTATGTGTGGGGGTGTGAAGGTTGAAAAATTGCCTATTGATTACAAACTTTACTATTCAGGTAATGTTTACATTGAAAGCCCAGACTTCCCCATTACCTAATATATCCATGTGACAAAACTTTATTTGTACCCCCAAATCTATAAATATTTTAAAATACGTTAAATAAAGCATACTTTTAAAAGCAGAAATTTATTGTCTTGCAATTCTGGAGGCCAGAAGTCCAAAATCAAGTTATTGATGGGATCACGCTCTTCTTGAAGGCACTAGAGAGGTACCATTTTCAGGCTTTTCTCATAGCTTCTGGTGACTACAGGTATTCATGACTTGTAGAGGCCTTCTCTTCCCTGGTCTCTTCGTATTTTCCTCCCTCTCTGTCTGACTCTTCACATGACATTTATTAAAAAAATAAGCACACTAATCCTATTAAAGGTCCACTCTATTCCAGTATGATACCATATTTACCTAACTGATTCCATTTACAACAATTCTATTTCTATAGAAAGATAGGTCTGAGGTCCTGGGGGTTAGGGTTTCAACATACGAATTTTGGGGCCACATGACTCAATTCACTGTGTTTATAGTGAGAGGGTTAAATATTACAGCAATAATTTAGAGCTCAAAGCATATTTATCAATCATTAAGACAGCTCTCTTACTTTCCCCATGAGACCAATGAGATGAGGAAACTTGCTTGAAGTCATTTGTTCATCACAAAATCAGACCAAATTTAAGCCACCCTTAATCCACAGTCTTTTCTATCATAGCACATGAAACTAAACTTTGGCTCTCAGGAATGTGCATGTGTATGTGTAAGTCTTGCATAGGGAGACCATTAGTGATTTCCAGTAAGGTTATCATTTATTAGGGAATTCTAGTAAGGTTATTGTTCAGCAGAAAGCAAGAAACTCAATACTAATAACTATGACAGGTCACAAAACAGAGGGGTTGAAATAAATGAAACTCATGATTTTCTGCCTTTACCATCCTTCATACCATGGGGTATGAAGAAGAAGAAGCATTAATTATGGGACAGAGAAGAAATAAATTGATAATGCTATACAGCCAAAGAAATTGCTTTTCACATGCTATCAAGTGTATTCTCACGTTGTCTTCTATTTAGAAGTCAGAAACTTCAGGACTCCTTCTAATGGTAATTAGAACTTAAGTTTTAGATCCATCATTCCCTTCATGAACATCTGTTGTAAGTGTACTTATTCTTCTACTGTTAATTGAATTACTTAATTTTTCCAATGAAAATATCAAAGTTTTTTAACCCTAATACTACCATTATCATTGTGTTTTAATAAATATTTATAAAGAGATACCTTAAATCTCATTCTTCTCATCTAGGACATATGGCAGTGAAAAGAATACACCCAGGATGGGGATCTTTGAATGAGTAAATTGTCCCTCTGACATAAGAAACACTTTCTTCTTAAATCTATTATTGCAGTTATATTTATTATTTTTATCTATCAGGAGATCCTTGAATATTTGAACTTTCAGGCCAGGTGTGACACCTAATAGAGTATAGCAATCCTTCTTTCATCTGTGAAATGGAGTCATTTGTCATATTTATTGACATTTGTTACTTCATGAGTATATTGTGTGATACTGAGGTTTGGAGTAGGGATGATACCATTACTCAGGTACTAAGCATGGTATCCAGTAAGTAGTTTTTCAATCCATGTTCCCCTCCTTCTTTTCCTTCCTCTACTAGTCCCCAGTGTCCACTGTTCCCATTTTTATGTCTATGTATACTCAATGTTTAGCTCTCACTTGTAAGTTAGAATATATGATATTTGGTTTTCTGTTTCTCCATTAATTTGCTTAGGATAACGCCCTCCAGTTGTGTTTATGAAGCTGCAAAGGGCATGATTTTATTCCTTTTTATGGCTATGTAGTATTCTATTTTATATATGTACCACTTTTCTTATTCATTTCACCAATGATGAACACCTATGTTGATTCTATGTCTTTGCTATTGTTAATAGTGCTGTAATGAACATACGAATGTGTGTGTCTTTTTGGTAGAACAATTTTTTTTCTTTGGATATATACCCAGTAATGGGATTTTTGGGTCAAGTGGTGGTTCTGTTGTAAGTTTTATTTAAGAAATCTCCCAACTGCTCTTTACAGTGGCCACCAACAGTGTTTATGCATTCCCTTTTCTCTTCAGTATAACCAGCATTTTTTTTCCCACTTTTTAATAATTACCCCTCTGACTTGTGTGAAATGGTGTCTCATTGTGGTTTTGACTTGCATTTCTCTGACAATTGGTGGCGATGAGCATTATTTCACATGTTTTTTGGCCACTTATATGTCTTCTTTTGAGGAGTATCTGTTCAGTCTTATGTCCATTAAAAAAATTTTTTTTATTGATTTGTTTACATTCCTTGTAGATTCTGGATGTTAGACTTTTGTCAGATGCATAACTTGCAAATATTTTCTCCCATTACGTAGACTGTCTTTTTATTTTGCTGATACTTTCTTTTGCCGGGCAGAAGCTCTTTAGTTTAATTAAGTTCCATTTGTCAATTTTTGTTGCAATTACTTTTGAGGACTTAGCCATAAATTCTATACCAAAACCAATGTCGAAAAGGATTATTTCTAGGTTTTCTTCTAGAAATTTTATAATTTGAGGTCCTACATTTAAATTATTGGTCTATTTTGAGTTAATATTTGTATATGTTGAAAAGGTCCATTTTTATTCTTTTGCGTATGGTTGGTCAGTTTTCCAGCATCACTTATTAAATTGAGTGTTTTATCAATTTTTAAAAATATTAGATGGTTATAGGTAAGCAGATTTATTTCTGGGTTCCCTATTCGGTTCCATTGATCTATGTGTTTGTTTTTGTACTAGTACCATCCTGTTTTGGTTACTGTAGCCTTATAATATAGTTTAAAGTTGGGTAATGTGATGCCTCCAGCTTTGTTATTTTTTCATAGGATTGGTTTGGCCATTCACATTCTTTCTGGGTTCTGTATGAATTTTAGAACTTTTTTCTATTTTGTTGAAAACATGACATTAGTATTTCGATAGAAATAGTGTTGAATTTATGAAGCGATTTGAGCAGTATAGCGATTTTAACAATATTGATTCTTCTAGGTCATGATTTATTTTTGCATTTGTTTGTGTCATCTCTGATTTCCTTCAGCAGTGTTTTGTAGTTCTCCTTGAAGAGATTTTTCACCTCCTTGGTTAGATGTATTCCTCGATATTTTGTGTGTGTGTGTGTGTGTGTGTGTGTGTGTGTGTGTCTGTGCATCATAAATGGGATTGCATTCTTGATTTGGTTCTCAGCTAGAAAATTATTGGTGTATAGAAATGTTACTTATTTGTATATATTGATTTTATATCCTGAAATTTTACTGAAGTCATTTATCAATTCTGGGAGCCTTTTAGCGGAATCTTTAGGGTTGTCTAGGTTTAGAATAATATAGCCAGCAAAAAGAGACGGGTTTGACTTTTTCTTTTCTTATTTGGATTACCTTTATTTCTTTCTCTTGCCTGATTGCTCTGGCTAGATCTTCTGGTACTACGTTGAATGGGAGGGATGAGAGTGGGCATTCTTCTCTTGTTCCAGTTCTCAAGAGAAATGCTTCTAGCTTTTAACCATTCAGTATGATGCTGGCTGTGGGTTTGTCATAGATGGCTCTTACTATTTTGAAGTATGTTCTCTTGATGCCTAGTATGTTGAAAATTGTAATCAGGAAGGGATGTTGAATTTTATTGAAGGCTTTTTCTGCATATATTGAGAGGATCATATGGTTATTGTCTGTGATTTTGTTTATATGGTAAATCACACTTATTGATATGCTTATGTTGAGCAAACCTTACATCCTAGGAATAGAGCCTAGTTGATCATGATGAATTAACTTTTTATGTGCTGCTAGATTATGTTTGCTAGTATTTTATTCAGGATTTTTGTGTCTGTGTTCAGCAGGAATATTGCCATGAAGTTCTCTCTTTACATTGTGCGCCTGCCAGATTTTTGTATCAGAATTACTCTGGCTTCACAGAATAAGTTAAGGAGGATCCCTCCTTCCTCTATTATTTGTAGAACTGGTAACAGTAAAATTGGTCCCAGTTCTTCCTTGTAAGTCCAGTAAAATTCAGCTGTGAATTCACATGGTTCAGAGATTTTTTTAGTTGTTAGGTATTTTATTTCTGATTTAATTTTGGAACTTGTTATTGGTCTGTTTGAATTTTCACTTTTTTTGCTGATTCTATCTTGGGAGCTTGTATGTTTCTAGGAATTTATCATTTTCCTTAGATTTTCTAATTTGTGTGCATATAGCCATTCATATTAGTCTTGAAGGATCTTTTGTATGTCTATGGGATCTCTTATAATATCAACTTTGTCATTTCTGATTGCACTTACTTAAATCTTTTTTTTTCTTTGTTTTTCTAGCTAGAAGTCCATCTTTCTTATTGCTTTGCAGAACCAACTCTTGGTTTTATTGTTTCCTTTTTAAAAAAAATTTTTT
Organism: Rhinopithecus bieti; assembly: GCF_001698545.2. NCBI lineage: Eukaryota > Metazoa > Chordata > Mammalia > Primates > Cercopithecidae > Rhinopithecus > Rhinopithecus bieti. The sequence continues at coordinate 2,614,728 of NW_016807975.1, read as the reverse complement.
TTTATTATACTTCAAGTTCTAGGGTATATGTGTTTTCTTTAATGGATTTTTACATCCCACAATTTCAATCAGTCCTCTGATTTTAGTTCTTTTCTCCTGCTAGCTGTGAGATTGGTTGGCTTTCTTTTTTTTTTGTTGTTGTTTTCAGTTCCTCTAGGTGTAATGTTAGGTTGTTAATCTGAGATCTTTCTAACTTCTAGATGTGAGTATTTAGTGTTATAAACTTTCCTCTTAACACTACTTTAGCTGCATTGCAAAGATATTGGTTAGTTGTATCTCTGTTTTCATTAACTTTTATTTTTTAAAAATTCTGTCTTAATTTCATTGTTTACCTGACAGTTACTCATGAACAAGTTGTTCAATTTCCATGTTTTAGTTTAGTGTTGAAAGATTTTCTTGATATTGATTTCTATTTTTATTGCACTGTGGTCAAAGTGTGTGTTTGGTATGATTTTAATTTTTTTGAATTTATTGAGACTTGCTTTATGACCAAGCGTGTGGCTGATCTTAGAATATGTTCCCTGTGTGGATGAGAAGAATGTATATTCTGTGGTTGTTGGGTGGAGTATTCTGTAGATGTCTATTAGGTCCAATTGGTTGAGTTCTGGTGTAAGTTCAGAATTTCTTTGTTCGTTTTCTGCCTTGATGATCTGTTTAACACTGTCAGTGGGGTGTTGAAATCCTCCATTATTGTGTGGCTTTCTAAATCTTTTTGTAGGTCAATAAAACCTTGTTTTACGAATCTGAGTGCTCAAATGTTTGGTGTGTATATATTTAGAATAATTAAGTCTTTTTGTTCAATTGACCCCTTTATAATTATGAAACATCTTTCTTTGTCTTTCCTGATTGTTACTGGTTTCAAGTCTGTTTTATCTGATATAAGGATAGTGACTCCTGCTCTTTTTTGTTTTCTGTTTGCATGGTAGATCTTTGTCAGTCCCTTTACTTTGAGCCTATAGGTGTTATCACACATGAGATGGATCTCTTGAAGACAGAAGAAAGTGTGGTCTTGTGTTTTTATGCAGCTTGCCATCCTATGCTTTTCATGTGGGAGCATTTAGGCCATGTATACTCAGGTTTATTATTAAGCTGTAAGATTTTTATTCTATTGTCATGTTATTAGCTGATTGTTTTATAGACCTGATTGTATAGTTTCTTTATATTATCTGTGGGTTATGTGTTTAAATGCCTTTTATGGTAACAGTTATTAATCTTCATTGTAATCTCTAGCATTCACTTAAGGACCTCTTGTAAGGCTGATATAGTGTTAACAAATTCCTTTAGTGTTTGCTTGTCTGAGAAGGATTTAATATCTCTATCACTTATGAGCTTAATTTGGTGGATTATGAAATTCTTGGTTGGAATTTCTTTTCTTGAGCATGCTGGAAATATTCCCATAATCCCTTCTGACTTGTAAGGTTTCTGATGAGAGATCTGCTACCAGCCTGATGGAATTACCTTTGTAAGTAATCTGATCTTTCTCTCTAACTGCCATTAAGATTTTTTTCTTTCAGGATGACCTTGGTCAGTTTCATGACTATGTGCCTTGAAGATGACCATTTTTTAATAGTATTCAAAAAGGTTATCTGCATTTCTTGAATTTACATGTCAACCTCTATAGTGAAATTGGGGAAATTTTCATGGACTATGTCCTCAAATATGTTTTCCAAGTTGCTTATTCTCTCTACTCTCTCAGGAATGCCAATGAGTTATAGATTTGGTCTCTTTATATAATCACATATTCTCAGAGGTTTTGTCTATTTTTTAAAAGCTTTCAGTTTTTTTTTTTATTTTTTTCTGATTGAGTTGATTTGAATAATCAGTCAGTGAGTTCTGAGATTTTTTTTTCTTCAGCTTGGTCTATTCTTCTGTTAGTGCTTCAAACTGTGTTATGAAATTCTTGTAGTGACATTTTCAATTCCAGAGTTTCAGTTTGGTTCTTTGTTAAAATAGTTATTTTATTTTTCAGCTCTTGGATTATTTTACTGGATTCCTTAGATTCCTTAAATTGGGTTTTGACATTTTCTGGGATCCTCATGAACTCTTGCTATCTAGGTTATAAATTCTATGTCATTTCAGTAATTTTACTCTGGTTAAGAACCATTGCTTAGGGGTTAGTGTGCTTGTCTGAAGGTAAGGGAACTCTCTGGCTTCTTAAATTGCCAGAGTTCTTGCACAGATTCTTTCTCATTAGAGAGGGCTGAATATATATATCATATATATATATATATCATATACCTATTCATATATATGATATATATATTCAGCCCTCAAATGAGAAAGAAAGAAACCGTGTGTGTGTGTGTGTGTGTGTGTCTGTGTGTGTGTGTGTGTATGAGGGAGATAGGGTCTCGCTATGTTACTCATATCACCCAGGCTTCAGTACAATGGCATGATCATGATTCAGTGTAGCCTTGACCTCCTAGGTTCAAGCAATCCTCCCACCTTAGTCTACCAAGTAGCTGGGACTTCAGGCATGTGAGACTACGCCTGACTAATTTTATTTTTTTATTTTTTTATTTGTAAAGACTGGGCTTTACCATGTTGCCCAGGCTGGTCTTGAACTCCTGAGCTAGAACAATCCACCTTTCTCAGCCTCTGAAAGTTCTGGGGTTACAAGCATAAACCACCACACCTGGCTTGTGGCATATATTAAGTATAGTCATTTTGCCTAGTTTCTGGGTGCTTTTAGAGGCCAGGGCTCTGTACAGAATCTTTATTTTTGGCTGGTTTCTTACCTTAGGGCTCACTGGCACTTTACTCTCGCAAAATATTTTTGGTGTTGTAATTTGGGCTGCAATCCAGTAGATATTACTTAAGAGTGATTGACTGCAGATAGGCTTGTAGCCACATGGCTCTTGTATTTTAGTACATTTATAGTAGTGCTCTTTGGTGGTGGGAGTAGGGAGCACTGAAGTGGGGAAGAGATGAATCCCTCACCAGGTGTTATTCTGGGACTTGGAGGAACTGCCTCTGATCACTGGTGCCATGCCTGCATTTTCTTTTTCATGTGTTTTGGGCTATGGGGTTCCCTCGAACAGAGACCATGGCTGGCATATATGTCATACTCTTCCTGGATCAACCCTGCAGAGGGAGGCATGCCATGTTACTGTGCTGGTCCACAAACCCAGACGTCTTACCCCTTTCAATGTTCAGAAAGCAGGACTCTTCTCCCAGTCAGATACCAATAAGCCAGCTAGTCTTCCCTGGCAAGAGGTCAGGGTTAGAGATGTCACGTGATCTCGCATCTAGACAGTTCCCTGGGGAATTCAAAGCTGTGGCCACTCACAGAGTTTAGCAGAAATGGAGTCACTGTGGAAGAAACCCAAGTCAGTGATTCTAGAAGAAATAGCAATCTAAAATGTCTATTCACCAGTAAACAGAACTGAGAATGTGAAGTAAAACCTGCAAAATTCTCACAAGTTCACTCTGTTCCTTTCTACTGGCCTCAGGGACTACTGCTTGCTCTGCTGAAGGAAGCTGGTATCCAGACAGGAACAAAGACCAGACTAGCAAGAATTCTGAACACTTTGAATCCTCAATATGCTTATATTTTAAAACTCAAAAGAAAAAACTCTAAATGATAAATTATGTTGAAATTAGATACAAATAAATAATAAATGTGTAGAAGTAAATAATATAGTTCAGGATGTTGATTACTTTTGGGAAGGTTACACAGGGAAGTTGAAAGAATTAAATAGGGTAAGGTTACTTAAAGTGAACATACTTTAGAATTATAATAATATTCTACTCATTGGTTTGGATTATTGGTTCATTGAATGTTCACTATATTATTAAACAAATGAATAATTTAGATAAGTAAATGGATGCAGTAAATCAAAAGGGCCATAAAAAGCAAAAAGATAATAAAATGTGTCACAAAACAAGGCTAAAGATTAATCCAATTCTATATAGCTAGGTTCAATGGAGAAAAGATAATTTAGCTACAAAGGATGTATATGAAAGTCATTGAAAACATGGGGTAAAATGGAGATGATCTAAATGTGCAAAAATAGAAGATTGTTTAAATAAATTGGTATGCAACAGTTAGGGTCACAGAAGGGAACAGATGGCGCTCTCAAATGGGGTAAGTGAGGAGTTTAATAAAGAGACTGTTTTTTAAAAATGTGGCAAAGTTAAAGGAAAATAACTAGGATGGTAAAGTCCCTTGGAGTTAGCAACAGTGGGGAAACTGGGATCCTTTGTTATCCAAGTTCAAATATAATAATCACAGCTTAGTTATTTTACTTCTCATTGATGTTCCATTTAAACTCTGAAATTATCTTGACTATAAAGTTTTAACCTTTCGGGGTTCCCAAAACAATTTTGCATGATTTGAGTCTATGGAAGCTCTGTCTTCAATAGATCTTTGCAATTTCTCATTGACCGTTATTATTGAACATACCAAGAGAGACCTTAGAGAATTTTTTGGTTCCAGATATAGTTCTTACTTGCTTGCACTGTGTGGCAGAAAACTCAATTTCCCTTGGTAATCTTCTTCTCTGCCTACTGGCTTACAGTATGAGGACCCCTGTATGGTCAGGAAGCAGTCTTGGTCTCCCATTTCTCAAAACAATGACTGTGTTCTCTGACAAGTAGGTTTCACTGAGACCAAAGTGACAAAGAGGGAAAATAATATTTCCTTCAGTGAACTATTTGATACAATAATGAGAACATGCATTCTTTTCAAACCTTTGTTCTTCAGCATGAGGCTGGCTAGGACAGAGCTCTAAATTAGGTCTGTAAATAAGTTTGGTCCTGATCTAGACATTTAGCGATATCTTCTCTGTGACGACAGGAGATAAGCAAATTCTTCAGGGCTTCCAATGATGCTTTCTGATTTTCCATTTGCATTTTCAGTTGGGAATTAAGTGATTTCAGCTTCTCTCTCTTTCTCTCTGTTTTTTACTTCGGTCCTTTTCTCCATTCCTCTCACACTCCCTTCATTATTTTGTCTCTCTCTCTTTCTGTTTTTACTGTATATAATTCTTAGTGCCATGAGAAGCTACTAGATGACCCTAGGCACTTTATAATTACTACTATTACCGTAGCAGTTAAGTGTCATAGCCACTTCATCTCCCAACAGCTTGCCCTCCACCTGTAATTTATCCCATGTCACTAGCAATACTAACTGGTAATTATAGTGCAATTTAATGCAAGAGATTACTAATATTCCTTTCTTTTCCCTCAAGAAGGTAGATATTTTCCGAGTTTGCCTTCTGTTTTCTGGAGTGGCTTCTGGTAACATTTATTGCATCAATAAGATTTTCAGCAAGAAAAAAAATACAAGCAGAATTTTTGGGGCATATATTAATAAAGAAATAATTTAACTGGCATGGTCAGGTTCAGGTGACCATGCGGATGATTGCTCATTTCTCTTTGAAATGAGCAATTACCCTCAGGCTAGCAAAAAGTAGAGAACCATTACCACTCTCAGGCTTGAATGCGAGCATAGAGTTACTGGAACTCAGAGAGAGTGGCTATAGTACAGGGAGAAGCCCAAGCAATATAATTTCTGGCTTTAGTTTGAGGGACTCAGTCAATATTGAGACCTTGTAGAGAGGGAGACCAAGATCAGATCTCACTATGAGCACTTCGATCTCCTGCTGGAGGCTCCAATTGGCTAAAGTCAACTGGGAGCCAGAAGGCAAGTCTGATTCTAGGGACTAGAGCAGAGTGGAGAATGATTACATATCTTCTGAAGGAGCAACTGAAAAAAATCCATCACACAACTGAAAGAAGTATTCAATCACTAGGAATGATGCTAAAGAAAAAAATATTCATAGATATGACACAATGTGTATATCATGTTTATAATTTTTATAAAGTGGGTAATAAATTCACATTTCATAATTAAGATGAATATAGATAAATAGACTGGAGAGACGTGGAGAACAAATAATAATATTGGAATGGGAAACAGATGATTTTACAGACAGTATATCCAAAGGAGAAAAAAATGAAAGAAAATTCGAGGGATAGATTATCTGTGTTTGGATGCACAGAACAGTGATTTTCATTTTGTAAAGGGAGATCTGAGATGAATTAGAGAAGGGTACCTTAAAAAACACAAAAGAAAAATAAGCATATTTCTGACTGTAGTTCATTTCTTGATACCCTAAGCTGTTCACTAAGAGCATTACACACACGTGCGCATGCGCGCACACACACGGAGCGAGATACAGGGAGAGAACAAATAAAATGACTTTCAGGGTAGACAAAGAGTGAAATGGGAAAAGTTTGCTTTTCCCCCTTGCAGGGCATGTGATGGGGGTGTGACTCACTTCCTGGGTACTCAAAACGTCTAGGCAATCAGACAGAGGGGCAGGTTGTGGGGCTCTGACCCCTGACCCCACGGCAGTGTCTAGGGGTAAATGTTTACAGCTCCTGAGGCCCCAGTGGACTTGTGTTACCATGTGCTCTTTTAGTTGAGCCATCTGCAGGTGGCTAAACACAGCACAATCATATCCCCCGTCTTATCACAGGGACAGGAGGCTTTCTGTATCTCGGGGTTTCTTGCCTTGGTGTACCAGAAGAATCAGATAACACATGGACTTAGAGAATGAGTGCAAGGTTTTATTGAATATAAGTAGTTCTCAGCAGATGAGGGAGCCAGAAGGGAATTGAAGTGGGAAGGTGGTTTTCCCCCGGAGTTGGGCTGCTTAGTGGCCTAGGCTCTCCTCTGACTGCCCTGGCCAAACTCCCCTTCATTCCACCGGGCGATGGCCTTCCAGCCTGCTGATGTCTGTCAGTGTGCTGCTACACAGTGCATTCCCCTGGACATCCAGCCGCTTGTATCTCTGCCCTCTAGGGTCTCAGCTTTTGTTGTTGTTTGTTTGTTTTTCTATACTTTAAGTTCTGGTATACACTGCACATGTGCAGAACGTGCAGGTTTGTTACATAGGTATACACGTGCCATGGTGATTTGCTGCACCCATCAACCCGTCGTCTACAGTAGGTATTTCTCCTAATGCTATCCCTTCCATAGACTCCCACAGCCCGACAGGCCCCAGCATGTGATGTTCCCTTTCCTGCGTCCATGTGTTCTCATTGTTCAACTACTACTTATGAGTGAGAACATGCGGTGTTTGGTTTTCTGTTCTTGTGTTAGTTTGCTGACAACGATGGTTTCCAGCTTCATCCATGTCCCTGCAATGANGTTTGTTACATAGGTATACACGTGCCATGGTGATTTGCTGCACCCATCAACCCGTCGTCTACAGTAGGTATTTCTCCTAATGCTATCCCTTCCATAGACTCCCACAGCCCGACAGGCCCCAGCATGTGATGTTCCCTTTCCTGCGTCCATGTGTTCTCATTGTTCAACTACTACTTATGAGTGAGAACATGCGGTGTTTGGTTTTCTGTTCTTGTGTTAGTTTGCTGACAACGATGGTTTCCAGCTTCATCCATGTCCCTGCAATGACATGAACTCATCCTCTTTTATGGCTGCATAGTATCCCATGGTGTATATGTGCCACATTTTCTTTATCCAGTCTATCATTGATGGACATTTGGGTTGGTTCCAAGTCTTCGCTATTGTGAATAGTGCCACAATAAACATACACGTGCATGTGTCTTTATAGTAGAATGATTTACAATCCTTTGGGTATATACCCAGTAATGGACTGCTGAGTCAAACGGTATTTCTGGTTCTAGATCCTTGAGAAATCACTACACTGTCTTCCACAATGGTTGAACTAATTTACACCCCCACCAACAGTGCAAAAGCATTTCTATTTCTCCACATCCTCTCCAGCATCTGTTGTTTCTTGACTTTTTAATGATCACTATTCTAACTGGCATGAGATGATAGCTCACTGTGGTTTTGATTTGCATTTCTCTAATGACCAGTGATGATGAGCTTTTTATATATATATATGTTTGTTGGCTACGTAAATGTCTTCTTTTGAGAAGTGTCTGTTCACATCCTTTGCCCAATTTTGATGTTTTTTTTTTTTTCTTGTAAATTTGTTTAAGTTCTTTGTAGATTCTGGATATTAGCCCTTTGTTAGACGACTAAATTGAAAAAAATTTTTCCCATTCTGTAGGTTGCCTGTTCACTCTGATGATAGTTTATTTTGCTGTGCAGGGTCTCAGGGTTTTTATAGACACAGGGTGGGGGCATGGTGGGCCGGGGTGATCTTGGGAAAGGAAACATTTGGGCAAGAAGGCAGGAGTGCCTCTCCTCTCCAAGTCCATAGGCACAGTCCTGGGTGTGGAGCCCTCGCCAGGGACCCACCCTTCTCTACTCAGCACTTCCCCTCAGTCCTCTAGTATCAACAGGAAGAGAAGATTGCTAAAAAGTCTCCTACAAAACTTGATTTACTCTACAGGTTAGAGGTTGAGTATATGAAGAAGGATCTCCATCACAGATAAAGAGAAGTTCTTATGGAACTGGGGAGAGTAAGTCCTAAATTTAACTAAAATTTTACATGCCATCTTATCAGGCTCCTTTAAATATGATATACTAAGAATTATATGCGATATACCAGATAACCAGATTTGTTGTTTGCATAAGTCTGAGTTTTTCCATAATGAATGAGTTTTAATTCCAGATAAAGAACAAAACACACACACACAAGCAAAAAGGTTAGTGTTCATATTGAGGAGCCAGAAAAAAACGAGACGTTTTGAAGACTGCGTTTCACTATGCAAGCCCCTTTGGAAATTTCAGAATGATAAAGGATAAAATGGTGGTGGGAGCTGGTGAAAGAAAGGTAATCAGACAAAGATCTAGGCTACAGCGACAGCAGAGCGGGAAAACAAGGAGAGGTCCAGAGAAACATCTTCTTTCTTCAGATGTTCCCTAACCCATTTTTTGTTTACTAGTGTTTTCTGGGAGTTACTTGAATATTTCTTTAAGTTGAACTTTATTTCCTGAAGCCCTTTAGTGATACAGTTTTTCCTTTCTTTTCTAAAGCTTGATCATTCTTAGATTAAGAAGTTTTTCTCATTCTCCAGTATTTATTTCATATTTTAACTAGTTTATACAAAATATGCGCTCTTATTTATTTCCCTAGCACTGTTTGCACCTCCATTATTTCATTGATTTTCAGAAGAGAAGTTATATGTGAGTCAAAACGTTAAGTTTCTTCCTTTTGGCAGTAAGCCTTAAGAACTGTTTTTGCATTAATCTGAAAGAGAAGCTTCACACTTCATTTAGTAACTACACATTAAAAAGAAGTTTTCATTTTCTACTGCTGAATATAGACCAGCACAAATCCTCCATTAAGGATGAAAATCTTTTCCTTAATTCCTAGGCACATCTATAAAGCTTTGTATATCCTTGCTTTAATATTAAACACACAGGCATTTTATTTTGAAAATAAAGAAAGGTGTTTTTTATTTCCTGTTTATTTTTTAAATCAGGTAGATATATTTCCTTGCTTGCCAACTATAATCTTTGCACTCATCCAGTTTCAGACATAGGCAGGTACTTAAAAAATGTCTCTGAACTTTATTCAATTTTTATATATTTTTTTATTGCTAATAGTCATATTCTGTCTAAGATACTGAGCATACAGTGACAAAAAAAATAGATATGGCGTCTATCCTTAAGAAGTTTGCAATGTTTATGCTATTAATACAATATCCCATACTATTATTTTTCCAACATGAAATTGTTTACTTATAACTTTATTTTACTTGAAATCATTGCTGCTTTCCTTTATATCTAATCATAAATGAGGCAAAGCAGTTTTTGACAGCTATAATATATATTTTGGGTGGCTCTTTTAACAGAGTAATTTCATAAAGCTAAGGGCATGTGCAGAGATATTAGTCTGAACCACTTTCCTATAATATTCATGTTTTTCAGCCTTGATTTTGCTCAGGATACTGGGATATGCACTCCGGCAGGATATTTTGCCTTGCTTTCTTCCACTTCATCTCCCATTTCAGAGAATAGGTTTCTATCTTTGCAAAAGTTGCTGTGCACAAAACAATGCCGTCTGTTTTGCTATTCACTGTGCCTCATTTCTTCTTTCAATCCTAAAATCTCTTCTATTATTTTTAATAGAGGTATTTCATAGCCTTCATCTTTCAATTTAAAAGAATTCTAAATGTAATAAAAGGTGAGCAAATTGTCCCAGTTTGCTCCAAACTTTCAAAGTTTTAGCATGGAAAGTTCCACATGCTGGAAAGGCCCTTGGTTCCGGGCAAATCAATATGGCTTATCAATTTAATTATGTACTTGTTATTTTGCTAGAGGCCAAGATGGGAAAATCCAAAGTTGAATAACAATACTCTCTGCTGTGGAAGAACTTACAGTAACAAAAGGCCTAATACAATTACCAGGGACAAATTGTTCTAAGATAATCAGAACATTAGAAATGTCAGTTTTCCTTATTTTTATAAACCATAGTATATCTGGCTACAGGACAACTCACTATGGTTGGCCAGACATTTAATACATGTTATTTTGAATTCTTTCTCCTTTTCTCTTGGATTGTACCCTGGGCACTGTGTGAAACAGGACATAGGGGAAGGGCTCTACTGCTCAGTGCTTTGCAGTCACTGCTGCTGCTGATTCTTCCTTCTACCTGAATGACATTTGGGGCACAACTATGATATACTCCAAGGTCACATTACTCAGTGATCAGGCTTCACAAATGCTCAAATAGACACCATCATCTGAAGTCCTACTACTTGAAAAGTGCTGTTGACTTACATTTATATACTTTTTAATAAAATTATTATACTTTAAGTTCTGGGGTACATGTACAGAATGTGCAGGTTTGTTACATAGGTATACACGTGCCATGGTGGTTTGCTGTACCCGTCAACCCGTTATCTACATTAGGTATTTCTACTAATGCTATCCTTCTTCTAACTCCCACCCCACAACAGGTCCTGGTGTGTGATAGTCCCCTCCCTGTGTCCATGTATTCTCAACAAACTAACACAAGAACAGAAAACCAAACACCAGGTTCTCACGCATAAGTGGGAGTTGAACATTTATACACTATTAAAGATAGAAATTCTATAGTGTTAATAATTACCCATAAAATTTATGTAACTGTATTAAATTGGGTAAATTTCTAGAAACAAAGTGAAATGGTTAAATGATAGGATTACCTTAAATTTCCTTGAAGGAGATTATTGAGTTAATATGCAGAAACTATTTTCTCCAATTTATAGTACCACCCTGAATATAATAAAATGTTTAATTTTTAGTAGCAAACACTGAATATTGGGATAAAATTGTCTACTTTTGCACTCATAGAGATAAAATGATACTTTGGTTCAATTAAAAACAATTAACATTGAAGTTGAATATTTGCATTTGTTATGCATTTTTTAGAATTTTTTGTCTCTTTAGGAATACTAATTGGAAAGAGCTTTTCTGTAACAAATAGATTAAATTTCTATCAGATAGACTGACCATAGTTTTCTCAACTTGAAATTTGCCTTTTTACTTTTTTATGTTAATAAATAACATTTTTGAGGAATATGCTATTTTAGAAATAATTAGAAATAATTCTAATTAACTTTTCCTACATTGTTTCTCTCTCTATATTTTTGATTTTAAGACCTATTACACTAATAGAACTAAGCTCTCTGTTCTTCACATATTTTTATGGTTATTTATTTTTACATGTGACTATTTCACTTATCTGGGATGTATTGTAAATATGATAAATAGATGCAATTCTCCTTCCCAAATAGCCAAGTGCCAAACCACCAATTATTTTTTCTTTTTTTAATCGATAATCTTAAGTGCCACAAAATTTTCTAATATACTAGAATTTGCTTTTGCCATCCTTAGATTTTCCATCCTGTGTCATAAATGTATGAAAAGCTAACAGTGTATCATGCTGTTTTAATTGTATCTTTTCAGTATATTCTAATATCTGCTATCATAAACCTATTTTAGGCTTCCAAATCCATGCTCACTCTAATTGCTGCTCTTTCTTCAAAATGTCTCAGGCTATATAATTTTCTTTATAGTTCCGATATAAATAATAAAATAGAAAAGACAATCTACAATAGAGCTAGAAAAGCTTAGGCAAACAAGTATAATTTCCAGAGCCACTTCTGAAAACAAATTATCTAAGGCAGACTTGTGGGGACAGCATTGTTATTAGAATTTATTAGATATATTTTTCAGTTGATATGTACAACTTAATATTGAAACTTACTTTAATTTATGATGAAAGTTAATCACTCAATGTTTTGGCTTCACACTAACATTTAATATCTGAATGAGGGAAAATAATAACATATTATGCACCGAGGCAACGAATGGGTGCTTGTGAGTGAGTAAAGCTTTCTAAACCTTAAGAAGTAACACTTAATACTCAAACTGCAAGCAGGGAAAGCCATTCCAATATGTCTCTTGGAGAGTGCCTTGTTAGACACGGGGTAAGGCCAATATGATGTTATGTTTAGAATGTTACGGAAAATGACAAACGACTCTGAATAAAACTGACTTTTAATATAACTTCTCTCAATTTAATATTGAAATAATCTTGAAATATAACCAATTCTGAGCTGTACTTTTGGAAGTGTTAATATTTAACACTTAAATAACATATTTAAGATAATCTCTTCAAATAAAAAAGGCTTTATACTTATACATTAATTTCTAGAGAAGATTATAATTCTGAATTTTGTCACATAGGAATATTTTTGTCTCTCCAACTGTTTAATACTTCATTTACAATCTTTCAAAATATTTATAATTTGCTTTTTCATATAAGTACATCATATTTCTTCATAAGGTTCATGTATTTTACTTCTATGTTTAACAAGAAGATCCTTCCTTTTCATATTTTCCCCCTTTGTTTATTGTTAGTACCTAAGAAAGTTGTTTGTTTTTATAAGTATATTGTAACTGGAAAATTTACTGAGCACCATTCATATTGTAATATTATAAAATTTATGAGTGTCATAATATATTTTCCTGGGTTTCGAGATCAACAGTAATAAAATCCATCAAATGACAATTTTGTCTTTGTTTCAGTATTTATGCAGTTTATTTCAATATCTAGTATTAGTAGTCAACTGCTTACAAACCATCATAAATATCAATGGTGATAGTGAGTAAATATTTCGCAATCTCACTTTAATGAGAATTAAACTTGTGTTTCATTTTTCAGTTTGATGCTAGCTGTCAGTTTGATATATACACAAAATCATTTTTAAAGATACTACGGAATTCGCTGTCCTATTGTTACCGGATTTCCTTAGTTCAGCTAAAGATGTGGTCCTTATCACATGGCTGTGAAAGATTAGGCTGGCAGACAATTTGAAAAGTGAGTACGGCAGGGTTTTATTGGGAGTAAAGGACAAAAAGAGGAAACAGAGACCTTCTGCAAAGTCAGAGTCCCTGCTGGTGCGCTTCCAGCCTCACAGTTTGAATCCCAGGTTCCACAGAGGAAAAGACGGGCCAGGCTCCTCCCTGCTGCAAATGGGGACTAACTTCTGTGGCTCCACCCCAGTGTGCACTCCACCCAGTGTGCAGGCTCGTTGGAATTTTGCCAGGGAGCCCTTCCCACCTGACTGTCTCACTATCTTTGCAACTTCCTGTAAATCTATAATTACTACCAAATAAAATATATAAATTTAAAAGATAAGAATATCTTTTGTTTTACGTATCTACCACTTATTCTTTTCTTCCTCTGATAAGTGACCTATTTTATTTTCTTTGGAGCTACTCTTTCTTTTTTTGAATACAATCTCAGTGACACTGTCAACCGAGTTATCCTCATTTTATTTTATTTATTTTTTTGAGATAAATTCTCGCTGTGTTACCCAGGCAGGGTATCCTGATTTTAGAGCCAGAGACAGAGGAGGAGTAACAAAGGGAGACAGATGAGAAGTCACAAGGAGGAAATTTTGACATCCTTGAAATTAGGGAGAGGGAGTCTAAAAGAGAAGTGGTTCATAGTGTTGAAAACTACAGTACGTTTTAGTAGAATGAAAACTGTAAACCTGTTTTTTTACTGGCCATCAGGACATTGGGGACTGTCACAAGAATCACATGAGCCAGGCACCATGGCTCCTACCTGTAATCCTAGCATTTGGGGAGGACAAAGCAGGCGGATTGTTTGAGCCTAGGAGTTTGAGACCAACATAATGAAACCCCATCTCTACAAATAAACAAACAACACAAAATACAAAAAATTAGCTTGGTTTGGTGGCAAATGACTGCAGTCGCAGCTACTCAGTAGGCTGAGGTAAGAAGACCACTAGAGTCTGGGAGGTTGAGGCTGCAGTGAGCTGTGAGCCATGATCGCATGACTGCACTCCAGTTTGGGTGACAGAGTGAGATTGTTCAAAAAAAGAAAATTAAAAGAAAGACAAAAAAAAAAAAAATCTATTGGGGAATTTGTTAATCTTTAAATATCTCAAGTATTCTAAAATAATCTAGGAAGGAAACCCTGCAATCTGTTTTAAGCAAGCACTACTGATAATTTTGTTACAAGACGTACCGAGACCGCAGTTTTCAGAAACACTAGATGGACGTAATTTTCTTTATAAGATAAAAAACATGAAATCACTTAATTCAGGGCAAATTAAATGACCAAACCAAATCAATATTCTGATTGATTTGATTTAGTCTGTAGAAATTAGTCATTACCATGACAAAGGGCAGTGGAGGAATATTCAATAAAATGATTTTATATACATAAAATAAACATTATACTATTATTCTTTGATTCTTTTGTGTAACTTCTGATACTATTTTCAGTTGAACAAAAAATTTAATTTAAAATGCCCTTTCTTACTTCCTTGAGCTGTGGTTTGTAGATCTCCTTGAAGGGGTCCTTCAGATACCTTGTTAGCTGTATTCCTAAGTATTTTATTCTCCTTGTAGCAATTATGAATGAGAGTTCATTCATTCACGATTTGGCTCTCTGCTTGTCTATTGTTGGTGTATAGGAATGCCTGTAATTTTACACATTGATTTTGTATCCTGAGACTTTGTTGAAGCTGCTTATCACCTTAAAAGTTTTGGACTGAGATGATGGGGCNTGGGAGTAAAGGACAAAAAGAGGAAACAGAGACCTTCTGCAAAGTCAGAGTCCCTGCTGGTGCGCTTCCAGCCTCACAGTTTGAATCCCAGGTTCCACAGAGGAAAAGACGGGCCAGGCTCCTCCCTGCTGCAAATGGGGACTAACTTCTGTGGCTCCACCCCAGTGTGCACTCCACCCAGTGTGCAGGCTCGTTGGAATTTTGCCAGGGAGCCCTTCCCACCTGACTGTCTCACTATCTTTGCAACTTCCTGTAAATCTATAATTACTACCAAATAAAATATATAAATTTAAAAAGATAAGAATATCTTTTGTTTTTACGTATCTACCACTTATTCTTTTCTTCCTCTGATAAGTGACCTATTTTTATTTTCTTTGGAGCTACTCTTTCTTTTTTTGAATACAATCTCAGTGACACTGTCAACCGAGTTATCCTCATTTTTATTTTTATTTATTTTTTTGAGATAAATTCTCGCTGTGTTACCCAGGCAGGGTATCCTGATTTTTAGAGCCAGAGACAGAGGAGGAGTAACAAAGGGAGACAGATGAGAAGTCACAAGGAGGAAATTTTGACATCCTTGAAATTAGGGAGAGGGAGTCTAAAAAGAGAAGTGGTTCATAGTGTTGAAAACTACAGTACGTTTTAGTAGAATGAAAACTGTAAACCTGTTTTTTTACTGGCCATCAGGACATTGGGGACTGTCACAAGAATCACATGAGCCAGGCACCATGGCTCCTACCTGTAATCCTAGCATTTGGGGAGGACAAAGCAGGCGGATTGTTTGAGCCTAGGAGTTTGAGACCAACATAATGAAACCCCATCTCTACAAATAAACAAACAACACAAAATACAAAAAATTAGCTTGGTTTGGTGGCAAATGACTGCAGTCGCAGCTACTCAGTAGGCTGAGGTAAGAAGACCACTAGAGTCTGGGAGGTTGAGGCTGCAGTGAGCTGTGAGCCATGATCGCATGACTGCACTCCAGTTTGGGTGACAGAGTGAGATTGTTCAAAAAAAGAAAATTAAAAAGAAAGACAAAAAAAAAAAAAATCTATTGGGGAATTTGTTAATCTTTAAATATCTCAAGTATTCTAAAATAATCTAGGAAGGAAACCCTGCAATCTGTTTTAAGCAAGCACTACTGATAATTTTGTTACAAGACGTACCGAGACCGCAGTTTTCAGAAACACTAGATGGACGTAATTTTTC
Source organism: Rhinopithecus bieti (assembly GCF_001698545.2). NCBI lineage: Eukaryota > Metazoa > Chordata > Mammalia > Primates > Cercopithecidae > Rhinopithecus > Rhinopithecus bieti. The sequence continues at coordinate 2,598,537 of NW_016807975.1, read as the reverse complement.
TTTATAAGATAAAAAACATGAAATCACTTAATTCAGGGCAAATTAAATGACCAAACCAAATCAATATTCTGATTGATTTGATTTAGTCTGTAGAAATTAGTCATTACCATGACAAAGGGCAGTGGAGGAATATTCAATAAAATGATTTTTATATACATAAAATAAACATTATACTATTATTCTTTGATTCTTTTGTGTAACTTCTGATACTATTTTCAGTTGAACAAAAAATTTAATTTAAAAATGCCCTTTCTTACTTCCTTGAGCTGTGGTTTGTAGATCTCCTTGAAGGGGTCCTTCAGATACCTTGTTAGCTGTATTCCTAAGTATTTTATTCTCCTTGTAGCAATTATGAATGAGAGTTCATTCATTCACGATTTGGCTCTCTGCTTGTCTATTGTTGGTGTATAGGAATGCCTGTAATTTTTACACATTGATTTTTGTATCCTGAGACTTTGTTGAAGCTGCTTATCACCTTAAAAAGTTTTTGGACTGAGATGATGGGGCTTTCTAAATGTAGAATCATGTCATCTGTAAACAGAGACAATTTGATTTCCTCTCTTTGCATTTTAATACCCTTTGTTTCTTTCTCTTGCTTGGTTACCCTAGTCAGAACTTTCAATACTATGTTGAACAGGAGTGTGAGAGGGGGCATCCTTGTCTTGTGCTAGTTTTCAAAGGGAATGCTTCCAGCTTTTGCTCATTCAGTATGATATTGACTATGGGTTTGTCATAAAAAGCTCTTATTATTTTGAGATATGTTCCATCAATACCTAGTTTACTGAGTGTTCTTGACATAAAAGGGTGTTGAATTTTATCGAAGGCCTTTTCTCGGTCTATTGAGATGATCAGGCGGTTTTTGTCGTAGTTCTGTTTATGCGATGGATAAGGTTTATTGATTTGCATGTGCTGAAGCAGCCTCGCATTTCAGGGATGAAGTCTACTTGATTGTGGTGGATAAACTTTTTGATGCGTTGCTGGATTCAGTTAGCTGGTATTTTATTGAGGATTTTCACATCAGTGTTCATCAGGAATATTGGCCGGAAGTTTTCTTTTTTTGTTATGTGTCCGCCAGGATTTCAAAAAACATTCCATGCTCATGGATAAGAAGAATCAAGAGTGTGAAAATGGCCATAATACCGAAAGTAATGTATATATTCAATACTATTCCATCAAATGACCATTGACATTCTTCACAGAATTAGAAAAAAACTACTTTAGATTTCATATAGAACCAAAAAAGAGCCTGTATAGCCAAGACAATCCTAAGCAAAAATAATAAAGCTGGAGGCATCATGCTACCTGACTTCAAACAACACTACAAGGCTACAGTAACCAAAACAGTGAGATACTGGTACCAAAACAGACATGTAGACTAATGGAACAAAACAGAGACTTCAGAAATAACACCACACATCTACAACCATTTGATCATTGACAAACTGGACAACAAGCAATGGGGAAAATATCTCCTACACAATAAATGGTTCTGGGAAAACTGGCTAGCTATGTGCAGAAAACTGAAACTGGATCCCTTCTTTATACCTTACACAAAAATTAACTCAAAATGGATTAAAGACTTAAATGTAAAACCCAAACCATAAAAACCCTAGAAAAAAACCTAGCCAATACCGTCAGGACATAGGTATGGGGAAAGACTTCATGACAAAATGCCAAAAGCAATTACAACAAAAACCAAAATTGACAAATGAAATATAATTAAACTAAAGAGCTTCTACACACAAAAAGAAACTATCATCAGAGTGAACAGGCAACCTACAGAATTGGAGAAAAGTTTTGCAATCTACCCATCTGACAAAGGTCTAATGTCCAGAATCTACAAGGAATCTAAACAAAATTACAAGCAAAAAACAACCTCATCAAAAAGTAAGCAAAGGATATGAACGGACACTTTGCAAAAGAAGACATTTATGCAGTCAACAAACATGAAGAAAAGTTCAACATCACTGATCATTAGGGAAATGCAAATCAAAAGCACAATGAGGTACCATCTCATGCCAGTCAGAATGGCTATTATATAAAGTCAAGAAACAATAGATACTGGTAAGGCCATGGAGAAATAGGAACACTTTTACACTGTTGATGGGAATGTAAATTAGTTCAACCATGGTGGAAGACAGCATGGCAATTCCTCAAGTATCTAGGACCAGAAATACCATTTGCCCCAGCAATCCCATTACTGGAAATATACCCAAAGTAATATAAATCATTCTACTCTAAAGACACAGGCACATATATGTTTATTGCAGCACTACATAAAATAACAAAGACTTGGAAACAACCCAAATGTCCATCAATGATAGACTGGATAAAGAAAATGTGGTACATATACACCATGGAATACTATGCAGCCATAAAAAGGAATGAAATCATGTCCATTGTAGGGACATGGATGAAGCTGGAAGCTGTCATCCTTAGCAAACTAATACAGGAACAGAAAACCAAGGTAGAAGGGACTTGCCTTGGACTTGGGCGTGTTCTCACTCATTAGTGAGAGTTGAACAATGAGAACACATGGGCACAGGGAGGGGAAAAATACATACCAGGGCCAGTAGGGGGATGGGGGCCAAGGGGAGGGAGAGCATTAGGACAAACAGCTAATGCATGTTGGGCTTAAAACCTAGATGACAGGTGAATAGGTTCAGCAAACCATCATGGCACACATATACCTTTGTAAAAAACCTACACATTCTGCACTTGTATCCTGGAACATGAAGTAAAACAATTTTTTTAATGCTAAAACATTAAGAAAAAAATCACTGCTTTATGAAATTGGAATACCCAGAGACATAGAGCACTTCAGTCTCATTCAGTTCCAGTGGCCTAGAATCTTTTCATGTGCTTATCTGCCATTGTTGGCTGGCCTCAAACTTTTTTTTTTTATTTATTATTATAACTATTAAGTTCTAGGTACATGTGCATAAACGTGCAGGTTGTTACATAGTATACTTGTGCCATGGGTTGGTGTGCCTGCACCCATCAAACTCCATCAGCACCCATCAATTCATCATTTATATAGTTATTCCCCAATGCATCCTCCCCTCCATGAATTAGGCCCCCGGTGTGTGGTTCCCCTTCCCGAGTCCCAAGTGATGGTCATTGTTTCAGTTTCCCAACCTATGAGTTAGAACATGCGGTGTTTTGGTTTTTCTCTTCTTGTGATAGTTTGCTAAGAATGAATGGTTTCCAGCGAATCCCAGGTTCCCTAACAAGGACGCAAACTCCATCCTTTTTTATGGCTGCATAGTATTCCATGGTGTATATGTGCCAATTTTTCCTTTGATCCAGTCGTCAAAGATTGGACATTTGGGGTTGATTCCAAGTCTTTGCTATTGTGAATAGTGCCGCAATAATGGCCTCAAACTTTTGATCTCAAGCCATCAGCCTGCTTTGGCTTCCAAAGTGCTGGTATTACAGGCATTAGCCACTGCACTTGGTCTCATTTTTAAATTAAGGCTTCCAAAAGTGTCCTTCTTTTTATTTGGATATGAATGAGAAAGCATAAAATGTGAAGAGTTGTTGGCAGTTATCTTGCTACCATGAGAAGGAGCCCAACTTACTGTTCTCGTGATGGTGGGTGAATTATCACAAGATCTGATGATTTAAAGGTGTGTGACACTTCCCCCTTTTTTCTCTCTCTCTCTCCTGCTCCACCATGGTAAGATGTGGTTGCTTCCTCTTCACTTTCCACCATAATTATAAGTTTCCTGAGACCTCCCAGTCATGCTTCCTGTTAAGTCTGTGAAACTGTGAGTTAATTAAACCTCTTTTCTTCATAAATTACCTAGTCTCAGGTAGTTATTTATAGCAGTGACAGAAAGAACTAATACAGAAAATTGGTACCAGGAGAGCAGGCACTGCCATAAAGACACCTGAAAATGTGGAAGTGGCTTTGGAGCTGGGTAATGGGCAGAGGTTGGAATAGCTTGTAGGGCTCAGAAGAAGACAGGGAGATGCGGGGAAGTTTAGAATTTCCTAGGGACTTGTAAATGGTTTTGATCAAAATGTTGATAGTAATATGGACAAGGAAGTCCAGACTGAAGAGGTCTCAGATGGAGATGAGGAACTTACTGGGAACTGGAATAAAGGTAACTCTTGCTATGCTTTAGCAAAAAGACTGGTGGCATTGAGCCCCTACTCTAGACATCTGTGGATCATGAAAGCAGATGTGGGGGCAGTACCCTGCAGAGCCACAGGGTAGTGCTACCTAAGGCCATTGAAACCCACCCTCTGTATCAACATGCCCTAGATGTGAGACATGGAGTCAAAGGAGATTATTTTGGAGCTTTAAGATTTAATGACTGCCCTGCTGGGTTTGAAATTTGCATAGGTCTTGTAGGCCCTTTGTTTTGGCCAATTTATCCCTTTTGGAATGGGAGCATTTACCCAGTGGCCTGTACCCCCATTGTATTTTGGAAGTAACTAGCTCTTGGTTTTGTTATTTTACATGTTCATAGGTGGAAGGGACTGTTTTTTTTTTTTTTTTTTTTTTTTCCTTTTAGACAGAGTCTCGCTCTGTCACCAAACTGGAATGCAGTAGCGCAATCTTGGCTCATTGCAGCCTCCACCTCCTGGGTTCAAGTGATTCTCCTACCTCAGCCTCCAGCATAGCTAGTAGCTGGGATTACAGGCATGTACCACCATGCCCAGCTAATTTTTGTATTTTTAGTAGAGACTGGGTTTCACTATGTTGGCCAGTATGGTCTCGAACTCTTGACCTATGGATCAGACTGCCTGTCTTGGCCTCCCAAAGTACTGGGGTAAGCCACCACGCCAGCCTGGAAGGGACTTTCTTTGGACTTGGACTTTTGAGTTAATACTGGAATCAGTTAAGACTTTAGGAGACTGTTGGGAAGGCATAATTGGTTTAGAAATGTGAGAAGAACGTGCATTTTGGGAGGGGTCGGGGCAGAATGATATGATTTGGCTTTGTGTTCCCACCCAAATCTTACATTGAAATGTAATCCCCACATGTCAGAGGAGGGGCCTGGTGGGAGGTGATTGGATCATGGGGGAGACTTCTCCTTTGCTGTTCTCATGACAGTGAGTGAGTTCTCTGATGGTTGAAAAGTGTGTAGCACTTCCCCCTTTGCTCTTTCTCTCTCCTGCTCTGCCATAGTAAGATGTGCTTGCTTCCCCTTCACCTTCTGCCATGATGATAAGTTTCCTGAGGACTGCCAGTCATGCTTCTTGTTAAGCCTGCACAAGTGTGAGTCCATTCTACCTATTTTTTTCATAAATGACCCAGTCTCAGGTAGTTCTTTATGGCAGTGTAAGAATGGACTAATAGAAACCTCTTCTCACCTTATCTTTATATGAAAAGTAGAAATAATGATAGAACTTCCTTAAATAAATATTGTGACAATTAATCAATGTAAGTTTTCTTAGAAAATGCCTAGTACATAGTAACTGCTACAAGTGTTGTAGTTATTTTTGTTGTTGTTATTATATTATTTAGGTTAAGAAACTCCAAAAACCTCATCTAGATAGACTACTAGATTTAAAAAATTATTTAAAATGTAGGTATAGCAAAATTGAGGTTTTGTAAGTATACAGTTTTATGAGTTTTAACACTTTACAGATATGTGTAACCACCAACACAAAAAGGACATAGAACAATTCCCACACGTCCTGCCCCTTTATGGTGAGATAGACCCTGTAACCAGTGATTGGTTTCCTGTTCCTGAAGTATGGCCTTTTTTAGAATGTTATATAAATGGAATCATATAATATACAGGATTTGGGACTAGCTTCTTTCACTCAGTCTAATGCCTTTGAGATTCATTAATTTGTTCCATGTATCAATAATTTTAATTTTGCTCAATTTTTTGTTTAATTTTGTTCAATTTAATAGTGTTCATTGTAAGGATGTAAAAAACAGTTTGTTTATCCATTTGTCCTTTGACGTACATGGAAGTTATTTCTAGATTTTTTGGCAGTTTCTAGATTTTAACTTGTATATAGTTTGTGAAAAACATTATTTGTCTAGAGAAATGAAGCTACACTAGTACAATCATTTAGTGTATTGTACTTATATGGAAGTAGTCCTAGGAGTGGGATGGCTAGGTCAAATGGCAAATGTATGTTTACCTGAATATTCTACCCCATATTCATTGTGGTTACACCATTTCGTATTGGATCAGCGATGAATCGATATGCCAGTTGTTTTATATTTTGTCTAGCAATTTTAAAAAACATATTAGCCATTCTAATAGGGGCAGAGTACTATGTAATTGTGGTTTTACTTTACATTTATGGATGTGATAGCTAATGATGTTGAGAATCTTTTCATGTACTTATTTGCCATTGTTATGTCTTTGGTGAAGTGTCTGTTCGCCCGTTTGTGGGAGAGGGTTGTTTTCTTACTGTAGGGTTTGGGGGGTTCTTCATGTATTCTGGATACAAGATCTTAGTCATATATGTGATTTACAAATATTTTCTTCCAGTCTGTAGTTTGTGAGATAATTTCTGCTCTCTCCTCAGTTTCCATGATCTATATGTCGTTCACTTTATCAGTACCACTCTGTCTTGATTAGCTTTAAGTGTTAAAATTGTTTACTGAGAGGACTCTTTTTTTTTTCCAGAATTGTATCCTATGTTTAGTTTCATTGCCTTTTCATATACAGTTTAGAATCTACTTGTGTATATCTACAAAAAAATCCCTGTTGGATTTTGAATGAAATTGCATTAAATCTATTGACTAATTGGTACTGAAATGATGCCTTTATTATGCTGTCTTGAAATTCATGAAAATGGAGTATCTTTCCAAGTATGTAGGTTTTAAAAATGTCTTTATCAGCATTTTGTAGTTTCAGAAGATTATACAAGAATTTTGTTAAATTAATTGCTAAGTATTTTCTTCAAGTTATGGTAAAGGAGATTTACATGCCTTCTTTTTAAATCATTCATTTTAATATTATTCACTTGGAAGTGAATAATACATCTTGGAAGGTGTTTCCAGTAGATATTTTAAAGTCTTTGCTTCTAGAAATTCCAACATGTTTGTCATATTGGTGTCTGTTGATCAACTTTTTCCTTGAAAATTATTTTTAATACTATTAGTTCTGGTTTATGATTTAAGCCAACTTAGGTATCAGTGCTGTTCAGATTGTCCTGGAAGAGTACTTCCTTTGATTATCTCTGTCTTGTTTGCTTTTCTCTCTAAGATGCCAAAGAATACATGAAGGCAGCAGTGAGGCATTTATGGGATTTGTAAAGGAATTGACTTAGGATCTTGAAGAATGTATTCAGGTCTCCTGAGCAATGTTCCTTTCCCCACCCCCAATTGCTGATTGTCCTGTGTGCAATTGCCTCTGAAGATAGTGGTGAGAAAAGCTCAGAAGATCAGAGTGTAAGATCTCTTGGCTTGATAAAAAACCAGGAATTACCTTTATTTGTTCCGACCTCACCTCCACTCTAGCTGGTTGTAGGCATTTGAGTCTGTGACATCCTTCATGTAGCTGTCTGTCCTGACTGTCCATCCCAGCGTCTTCTATGAGGTCCACTTGCTGTGCCTTGGTAGATTCTATGGCAGGCTTTCTGGCTTTCAGATTAAGGCTATGCCTCCTGGCTAAATGAGCACCCCTGAGGAATGTTTAATTTCAAAGTCTTCCCCTGCCTAGTTTTATTGTTCCATCAACTTAATGTGGTCCTGTCCTAGGCCAGTGCAGAAAGAAGCTAAACTGTGATGTCTTTATGGAATATTAAATAGGAAAGTAGAGTCTTGTGGTCTAAGTCATACCCTATTTACATAAGGTACAGCCCCCTTTTTTTGGCTGAAGTTATAAGCCAGACACATAAGCATGATCATTTCATTTTCCAATCCCTTGCTATTTTTCCTTCCCATATTCTTCCAGGGCTGAGATTCGGGCCAGTTTCCTCCCTTGCTCAGAGTATTTGGTCCTAACTTATGCAAAATTCTGTCTATCTTAGATATGTGTATTGATTACCTATTGCAGCATAGTACTATTATCACAAATTTAGCAGCTTAAAACAACACATATTTATTACCTCATAGCTTCTTTGGGTCAATATTTCAGGCACAGCTTCCCCAGATTCTCTGAATTGCTGTAACCACAGTGTCAGCTGAAGCTATAGTCTCTTCTGAGGTTTGGCTGGGGAAGGATCCACTCGAAAACTCACTCAGGTTGTTAGCATAACTCAGTTGATTTCATATGTACAACTTGGGGCTTTAGTGTTTTACTGTGAACTAGAGGGTGCCTTCAACTCCTAGCGGTCACCCCCAGTTTCTTTTGAGGGAGATTTCCAATATGGTTGCTTGCTCCCTCAAAGCCAATAAAAGAGAGAGACTCCAGCAAGTGTGGTGCTATAATCTTTGTAATGTAATTACATAATTATACACAACTAATTGCATACATCTCATTGTATTCACCACATTTTGTTTTCTAGAAGTAAGTCACAAGTCCTATTTACACTCAAGAAGAGGCGCTCACACAGGGCAGAATGATGGGAGGTGGGATTATGGGGGTCAGCTGATGAGTCTGTCCATCATGATATGAAAATAACTTAGACAATTATTTTCAAGACAAATGCTGGAATCTAGAGATTATTTTCTTTCTAGAAAATATATTTTGAATATTATAAAGTCAATATTATCTCATTTTTCCTAAGTTTATAGTTTAATATTCATACTTCTAGGCAAACACCCTAGGTCCCATAGGTCAGAAATCATGTACTCACACCATCAAGATTGAAAAGAAAGGTAATAATACATTGAAAATTATTTATAGATCCACAAATATACTCAAAATTTCTATACCTAACTGGACATGAGACAGCACAGTTTCAAATTATTTCTTTTCTCATCCAAAATGGCTTTTCTATCTTTATATCTGGTGTATCTTACTCATATTTAAAGGCCAGGCCATTGTGTCATTTCCAAGTAAAGACATACCTGGGCACTCCCAGGTACCATGGCCACCCTTGGCAGAATTAACACGTCTTCTAAGGTTTCCACAGCACTTGTTTCTATTTCTAATAGGGCACTTACCATTGTTAAAATGTAAGATCTAACATTTGATCTTACATACTAGATTCTTAAAATCTTGAATCTTGGTTTTGGGTCATCTTTTTATTCACTGATTTAAAACAGTGAATTTAGTAACTATTAGAATATTTTAATAAAAGCATAATCTCCATATTTTGTTATTTTAAGTTAAAAATATCACTAGAAGTTCAAGTTCTTATTTACTGTGTGCATTGAATTAAAATTAGTCCATTTTATTTGTAAAGTAGAGAAATGGGCTCCAAAACTGCAAATTGAGGACTTATGTTTTATTAATAAAATGTTTGTTTTCCTTTGCCATTAGTGTAATTTCTTACTAGTGGGAGAATTTCTCCTTAAAAATTTTTTTATAATTTTGTGTGTGAATTTTTGGTAATACATATCTTAGTCCAATTCTATGTCTGTCAGCCTATGGTAATGGTTCAAGTCAATGGAATATGAACAGAAGAAATGTATGCCACTTACAGGTCATTAGGAGAAATAACCTTCCATATTTTTATTGACTTTATTTTCTTCTATACATAATGGTATCAAACGATTAACAGTCTGGGTCCTGAATAACTACAATAAAGCAAATCATTCCTTCTCATTTACCGCTCATGCACACCATACTGTACTGAGGAAGCAGTAGACCTTCATTTTGTTAAGCCACTGTGATTTGAGTACTGTTTGTTAAAATAGCCTACATTGACTAATGCACAAATAAAAATAATTATTTCTTAAATATGTGAGAAGATAATCTAACAGTATTTCAGATGACAAAGAGTCTGATTAATGATGGGTGACATGTCATTTATTAGGTTAGGCAATTATTAATATTACTTATACTATAGAATTTTAAAATGTTGACTTACTTGTATTTAATTTTACCCCCTTTGGCTAAACCCAGCATAGTAAAAGTTAAAACTTTGCAGAAATGGCAAAGAAGAAAAATATATTCGCTGTGTCCTAGGTTTGAGAAGTAAGATCCAGAAGTATTTCTTCATGTTTGCAAAGGGTAACCAGGGATAAATAAATATACTAAGGCAAGTGCACTGTGTTACTCAGATGAATGTTTCAAGTCTTTCTTTTTTTTCCTGTAGGGTCCTAAAGAGGTAATAAAATTGAAAGTAGAACTTTTTTCATGATTCCCATTTATATGGCCTATCAGCAAGATCACACTACCATTAATTATCTAGAAGATACTGTTCCCATTATGTCCACAGGGACTTACTCAACAACGTGATAGATTTCATAGTCAGTGCATTATTTCTCCTATAATAGACTGTATTTCTTTTTCTTTAATTTTATCCTATTAGTGCTGGCTCCTTCACTTCCCCAGCTTCCTTTCCTCCTTAAACAAAGATAAAACAATTTTCTTTTCTTTTTTTTTTTTTAAAGGAAATGGCAAAGCTTAACTAGAACATACTCTCAAATATTCCTCATCTTAAGTAAATACAATATATTATAGACTGGCCTTTGTGAATTATGTGAAGTATAAGTACATGATTTATTAGTCAATTTTTTATAGGGATGGAACACTCTATAAAGTTTAAATTTGGGGACTAAAAAGCAACACTTCAAAACTATGTGAAGCAATGGTAGCTTTCTGAAGGAAAGATGTACACTTTGACAACTGTTGTCTTTTTTGTCTGTTTTATGCATGAGGTGTAGAGGGCATTGCATTTCTCATCTTTGTTGGGCAAAAGGTGAGAAATTCCTCAGAGCATTAAGAGAGCCCTTAAGAGAATTATTCATAAACTTTGGAGTTACCTCTGGAAAAAGAGGCAACCGATATATCAGTCATTTTACTTCAGAATGGTGACCTCTGTGCTGTATGGAACCTGAGTGATGCAGTATGAAAACTGTTAAGAGAAGCTGAAAATGTGATGTGTGCCCTGGAATATGTCATATAGATTTACTTTCCATGTGGATAATTTTGAAAACAGAAGCCTCATTACATCATCTTTCAATGACAAGGCAATAGGAAGAGTATAGTTTAAGGTCAAGTTCCAGCTTTTGTAATAGCAAAGATACACAATCTTTACCTCCATAAAATAAACTGTAAAATGAAACAATAATAAATCTTGTTTTCATTATTATAATTATCAGGTAAGGAGTAAGGATTAGATGGGAATGGCAGAATATTGATAATTGTTGAAGCTGACTGATTAATACTTGGTTTTCATTATACCATTTTTGGTTGTTTGTATATAGTTGAAATCTTTCTTTTCTTTTCTTTTCTTTCTTTCTTCCTTCCTTCCTTCCTTCCTTGCTCCCTTCCTTCCTTCCTTCCTTCCTTCCTTCCTTCCTTCCTTCCTCTCTCTCTCTCTCTCTCTCTCTTTTTCTTTCTTTCTTTCTTTCTTTCTTTCTTTCTTTCTTTCTTTCTTTCTTTCTTTCTTTCTTTCTTTCCTTTCTCTCTCTCTCTCTTTTCTTTCTTTCTTCCTTTCTCTCTCTGTTTCTTTCTCTCCTTCCTTCCTTCCTTCCTTCCTTCCTTCCTTCCTTCCTTCCTTCCTTCCTTCCTTCCTTCCTTCCTTCCTTCCTTCCTTCCTTCCTTTCTCTCTCTCTCTCTCTCTCTTTTTCTTTCTTTCTTTCTTTCCTTTCTCTCTCTCTCTCTTTTTCTTTCTTTCTTCCTTTCTCTCTCTGTTTCTTTCTCTCCTTCCTTCCTTCCTTCCTTCCTTCCTTCCTTCCTTCCTCCTTTCCTTTCCTTTCCTTTCCTTTCCTTTCCTTTCCTTTCCTTTTTTCTTTTCTTTTCTTTTCTTTTCTTTTCTTTTCTTTTCTTTTCTTTTTTCTCTTTTCTTTTCTTTTTTCTCTTTTCTTTTCTTTTCTTCTCTTTCAGATAGGGTATCACTTTATTGTCCAGGCTGGAGTAGAGTGGCATGATCTTGGCTCACTGCAACCTCTGCCTCCCAGGCTCAAGCAATTCTCCCACCTCAGCCTCCTGGGTAGCTGGAACCACAAGCTCAGCTCGTGCCAACACATCCTGCTAAATTTTTGTATTTTTGGTAGAGACAGGGTTTCACTATGTTGACCAGGCTGGTCTCAAACTCCTGACCTCAGGTGATCCGCCCACCTTGGCCTCCCAAAATGCTGGGATTACAGGCATGAACCACCATGCTTGGCCTAGAATTTTTTTAATAAAACAGTTTTTATGAAAGAGTCAAACATCAGTTGTATGAGAAGTTGAGTATAAGGAACTAAACGTGGCTAAAAGGAGTCCAGTAGATGATCAAAGTTAGATGCTAGGTGATGGTGAATTGATGTGTGGAAATAGTGGAGGAGGTAGTAAGAAATGAATGGAATTGTGATATATTGGGAATAGAGCCAATGTTATTTCAAAATAAAGTCTATGTAATGTGACTGAAAGAGAAAGTTTATGACTCTCCATCTATACTTTTCTTTTAATTTTTTGTACTTAAAATTGAACTTATTAGTTTAGCAATATTTTCTCTCAGACTGTAGTATTTCCTATGACCTATGGCTAGAGGAATGAGCATTTACAAAAAGACATTTAAGCCTACCTTAAAGACTGAAAATGGTTCACCAGTGTTGGAATTGCTCAACTTTAAGTGAGAAAAGTGACCTTTTAATACAAACTGGCTCTGCTGTTGTCTTTAGGATTGTTTGTGATCACCTTTAGATAATTATTAAGTATTACATTTTACTTCACTGTTTCTAAGGATTTATAAACATTTGATGTACTAATGGATATATTTGTTTGCTATAATTCAAGGTAATAGAACTTCAATTTCAAATAATTATCATTGTGACCTTAATAACTTTGAACAGTTTAGTAAATGTGGAGGAGAAAACTGGGAACCTGCTGTGGCTATTTTCCCCAAGATGAGTGGGCATAAGTTCAGTATGTGATATGTAAAAGGGCTTTATGAACTCCAGTTTCACCTGAAGAGCTTAGCTTGTTGTTCGGGATTCAGTAGAAGTGGAGATATTAGACAATTCTTGAATTAAGTTGGACTTGCAGTTCAGTGATTTTTGCAATAAAATATTGGAAGAAGGATGGTGGTCAGTGGCTAGGGTACTTATAAATAGAAGCAAGCTTTGTTTGGATAAAAGCTACTGGTTTATTTGAATTTTAAAGGCAGGGCTCCAATTTATGCATGAATTATGTAAACAAACGTTCAAGTATTAAGTCAATTCCTTAGTGAGGCATTCCTTCCACCCTGTTTCTCAAAAATCATTATATTTTATTTTATTGGTAGAATGTTCCATAGTTTGCTACTATTGCACATTTATAGCATGTACCATAAGTTGCAATTTGCAATTATTTTCTTATTATATGTCTCCTTCTCTTAGAATATAAGCCCAAAAGAGAAAAGCTTTGCTCACTGTGTTAGTCCATTCTCACACTGCTGTGAAGAAATACTCAGGACTGGGTATTTTATAAAGGAAAGAGCCTTAATTGACTCACAGTTCCACATTGCTGGGAAGGCCTCAAGAAACCTAGTCATGGTGGAAAGCAAAGGAGAAACAAGCGCCTTCTTCATAGGGTGGCAGGACAGAGTGAGTGCAAGCAAGGGAAATGCCAGACATTCATAAAATCATCAGATCTCCTGAGGCTCACTCATTATCACAAGAACATCATAGGGGAAACTACCACCATTTTCCAATCACCTTCACCTGGTCCCACCCTTGACATGTGGCGATTGTAAGGATTACAATTCAAGATGAGATGCTGGATGGGGACACAGCCGCCAAACCATGTTGTTCACCTTCTTTATACTTATATCACAGTCATGTAGAAAAATGTCTGGTGCAGAGTAAGTATTCTATAAATGATCACTGAAGTAATGGTGATTTGAACCTCCACCCTAGTGGGCAGAAAAGGGTTAGCAGCAGGAAAGTTATGCATGTTTTCCCTTTACTAGCACACACAGGGTTAAAAAAAATTCTCGCTGGTCAAATCTCCTTGAAAACATGTTATTGATAGACCTCTTGACACACAAATGTAATTTGCTTGTGAGAGAACATGTATCTATGAACTTCTTTTAGCAGGATGTACTTGTTCTATCAAGTTTTACTTATGCTGTACAATCCTAGAATCTGTACTTATGGGACATAGCTTTGTGAAATATTTCATATAAACTTTCAAAGTATTGGAGAGAGATGTTTCAAGACCAAAATAGCTTCCTTTTATGTAAATAATATGGCTATATATGTTACTTAGAAAACTAATATGCTACTTCTGAGTCAGAGAGCATCCTAATGTGGAAAGAAAAACCTGGGAGTGCATCACTGGCAATCCTGCATCTCTCTCTGCTTTGCCCATGCCTCATGATTATACTTGAAATACTTGGCATTACTGGATAAGATCCCTGGTTCTTCTGAGTCTAATTTAAAAGTCAATTTCTGTTATCTTTCTTAGGGAGGTAGTCAATATAGTAAAAGTAATGGAAGGCTGTTAATCTGAGGCTGTTGTAAATATAGTACACATGAAGTTTAGGGGATGGCTGGGCTAAATTTGCTGCTTCAAGATAGAACCTTCATGTGAGAGGGCCTCAGAAATCTCCTAATAGTCATTTAAAATAATTCCTGCGTATCTATTCTTGTACAGTCCAATTGAATTTCAAAATACTATTCGGATAGCTTTATAATTATATTTTAAATTGGGGATTGTTGAATTGAAACTTATGTAATTATTTGACATCAAAAGCAAAGAGAGCTGGTAATAAACTCATGAATAGGAATATCTTATGTAAGCAAGACTTCCACTCTTTTTAGGAAAACAGACTTACACATTTTGCAGCATTAAATTTCACACCTGAAGCACAGAACTGTATACTCTCATAGTACATATTTGTCTTCAAATAAATGATTTGCCCTAAGCCTTCCTTGGTAGATAACTTAGCTGGTAGCTACTGTTCTCAGCAGCCACCAGAGGCCAGATAGAAGAGCTGCCACAGAGGATTCACCTGTAAGGGTTTTTCCATGTGGCCTTGCATTCAGGGTTTAGATTATAGCTTTAGTGATACAACCACAATGTGAAAGCTCAAGAGTGTTTAGTACTTACAGATCCTGGGAGATACAAGGCATGCCCAGAGTCCACACAGGGAGGTCAGGAATCACGTGGAAGAGAGAAGACGTGGCAACTAGCAGTTTGCATTGCGGAATAGGATGTAGGTCACTTTAAGTTTATGGGCAAATGCCTATAAGGAACCTTTAAAGGAAGCAACAGAAAAGTGGGGAGTCTGTAGGCAGAAGAAATGCCCAAGTTTTTATCTCTGACCACCAGTTTGAACCATTTGGGTGTGGTGTAAAACTGGAAATTGTGTCAAGGGTGACTAAGCCTTGCCAGGAGCAAGCTAAACCTACATTCAAAATGGATGCTGATGCAACATGAAAATATTAGCATCCACTTCATTTGGTCGATAAAACTACATATTTAATTGTTGCAAATAATAATCAGGACTGTTATAGATATTTATAGGTCACAATGTACGTTCACAAACACAACCTCATTTGCTTCTTACAAAAATTTTAATACCATAACTGTTGTCCCAATTACATCAGTTAAAAACATTGAATTTGTGTGTCCAGTTATTTTAGTTCAAAGTAAAAGACTATTTCTAGTTTATCATTGTTCTGAGTCAACCCTTTTTAACTTCAGAATGAGTGCACATGAATACCTTCTGAGTCTACATACTTTGGTTCAGAAAAATTTCTAAATACACAAATGTTTTCTGTAATAATTTACTCATTTATGTACAGTTTATAATAAAAATTAAAACATCTTAATACAAGAATAGCAAATGGATATGTATTGACTTAAAATAGTCTACAAAGGTTGTAAAGCATAGTATAAATTTCATTAATGTAATAATGATAAGACTAAGTAGAAAGCCACATTCGTGTACATATATGTGTAATTAATTAAGTTAAAATAGTCATAGAAAAAAGTATAGCAGAGAGTATAACACAATATTAAAAAAATTGTCCCTTAGTAGTGAGATTATGGGTAATCTAAATGTATATCCTCATAGTTTTGAATTGTTAAATTTTCTTTTATTTTAATTTAAAAAATAGTTTAATGTTTTATATTTAATTTTTACAGATTTATTGAGGTATAAGTGGACAAATAATAATTGTATGTATTTAAGGTATACAATATGATGTTCTGATATACATTGTGAAGTGATTACCGCTATCAAGCTAATTACAGTATTCGTCATCTCACTTTTTCTTTTTGGTGTTTAGAATACTTACGATCTATTCTGTTAGCAAATTTTAAGTAGACAATATATTATTATTATTATCTGTAGTCACTATGCTATATACTAGGTACCCAGAACTTACTCATATTGTAACTTAAAGTTTGCACCCTTTAATCAAAATCTTCCCATTTCTCCCATCCCTTAACTCCTGGTAACTACATTTATACTCTCTGTGATTTTGAATATTTAATTTCCACATATCAGTGAGATCATGCAGTATTTGTCTTTCTGTGTTTGCTTATTTCAGTTAGTGTAATGTCCTCCAAATTCACTCATGTGTTCACAAGTGGCAAAATTTCCTTCTTTTTTAAGGCTGAATGATAATCTATTGCATTTTTCTATATCCATTCATCCATCAGTGGACACTTTGGTTATTTCTGTATCTCAGCAATGGTGAATAGTACTGCAATGAACATAGGAGTGCAGCTATCTCTTCAATATACTGATTTCATTTCCTTTGGGTAAATACCCATAAAGTGGAATTGCTGGGTCATATGGTGGTTCTATTTTTAATTTTTTGAGAAAACTCCATACCCTTTTCTATAATGGCTCTATCGATTTATATTCCCACCAACATTGCCCAGTTCTCTTTTCTCCACATGTTTGTCAACACTTGTTATTTTTCATCTTTTTCATCATAGCCATCCTCACAGGTGTGAGGTGATACCTCATTGTGGTTTTAATTGTGTTTTTCTGATTATTAGTGATATTGAGGAGCCTTTCATGTCTCTGTTGGTCATTTGTACATCTTCTTTGGAAAAATGTCTGTTCAGGTCTTTTGCCCTTTTTTAAATCAAGTTATTTGCTTTTTGGCTCTTGAGTTGTATGAATTTCTTATTTATTTTGGATATTATTTCCTTGCCAGATATATAGTTGGTAAATGTTTTCCATTCTGTGGATTGCCTTTTCATTTTATTACTTGTTTCCTTTGCTGTGCAGAAATTTTTTAGTTTGATGTAGTCTCAGTTGTTTATTTTTTATTTTTCACTGTGCTTTTGATGACATATCCATGAAATCACTTCCAAGATTTATGTCATGGAGATTTTCTTCTATGCTTTCTTCTAGAAGTTTTATAGTTGCAAGTCTTACGTTTAAACCTTTAATTCTTTAATTCATTTTAACTTGCCTTTTTTGTTTGATATGGTGTGAGATAAAGATCTAATTTATCCTTTTTTTTCTTTTTTCTTGTTTTTTTTTTTTTTTTTTTTTTTGAGTGTGGATATCCAGTTTTCCCAAAACCGTTAAAAAATCCTTTACCCATTGTGTGTTCTTGGTGCCTTTCTTGAGAATTAGTTGACTCTAAATGTGTAGGTTTATCTTAAGACTTTGTATCCTATTCTATTGGTCTATGTGTTTTTATGCCAATGTCATAATGTTTGATTGCTGTAGCTTTGTAATATAATTTTAAATCAATACACGTAATGCTTTCAACTTTGTTTGTTCTTCTTAAGATTGCTTCAGCTATTTGGAGTCTTTTATATTTCCATATACATTTTAGAATTTTTTTCTATTTCTTGAAAATTTCCATTGGGATTTTGATAGGGATTGCAACAAATTTGTAGATTACTTTGATTAGTATTGCTATTTTCACAATATTAATTCTTCCAATCCATGAATGGGATATTTGTCTCTTTTGTTATGTCAGGGTTTTGCTCTCATGTGCACACACTCAGGCTGGAGTACAGTTCAGCAATCATATTTTTCTATTTATTTGTGTCTTCTTTAATTTCTTTCACCACTGTTTTCTAGTTTTCAGTGTACAGATCTTTCACCTCATTGGTCAAACTTATTCCTAAGTACTTCAGTTTTTAAAATGCTATTGTAGAGCTGCACATGGTGGCTTGTTTCTGTAATTCTGTCTAGTAGGGAGGCTGAGACTGGAGGATTGCTTCAGGCTAGGAGTTTGAGACCAGTCAGAGTAATGTAGTAAGACTCCATCTCAAAAAATATGTATTTTTTAAATTAGCAGGGTATGGTTGCCCATGCCTGTAATCCCAGCTGTTTGGAAGGCTAGGCGGGAGGATCTCTTGAGCCCAGGAGATGGAGGCTGCAGTGAGCTATGATTGTGCCTCTGTGCCCCAGCCTGGTCAACAGTGCTAGACCCATCTCTAATATATATCTCATATATATACATATATATATCATATATATATGTTATTATATATATCTTAATTTTTGCTTTTTAGTGCATAGAAAAGCAATTGATTTTTGTAAAATTAACAAATTGATTTTTGTAGTTTGATTTTGTATCCTGCAAATTTACTGAATTTCTTAAATGGTTTTAAAAATTTTTGGTGGAGTAGTTAAGGTTTTATATACATAAGATCATGTTATCTGGAAACATAGTTTAACTTCAACCTTTCTAATTTG
>NW_016807975.1:2575516-2578536 GCF_001698545.2 Rhinopithecus bieti | reverse complement strand
TTTTTTTTTTTTTTTTTACTACCTTTGAGCTAAGTTTGCTCTTCTTTTCGAGTTCATTGAAGTGTAAAGTGGAATTGCTTACTTAAGAATTTTCTTTTTTGTCACAGAGATGCTTATTGCTGTGCACTTCCCTCTTGGAACTGCTTTTGCTACAACACTTGAACTTTGATATATTGTGTTTCCATTTCTACCTGTCTCAATACAGTTTTTGACTTGTTTTTACTGTTTGATCCATTGCTTGTTCAGGTGTAGGTTGTTTAATTTTCCATATATTTGTAAATTTTCCTTATGTTATTGATTTTTAGCTTAATGCCATTGTGGTCAAAAGAGACACTTGACATAATTTTGATTTCCCTAAATTCATGTGGGATTGTTTTATGGCCTAATACATAATCTATTCTGGAGAATGTTCCCTGAATGCTTGAGAAGAATGTATATTCTGCTGCTACCATTGAAAGAAACATTCTGTATATGCCTGTTAAGTTCATTTGGTCTAAAGTGTATTTCAAGTTAAATGTTTCCTTATTGATTTTCTGTCTCAACGATCTATCTATTATTGAAAGTAGGGTATGAAAATCCCCTACTATTATTGCATTGATATTTCTCTCTTCATTTCTGTTAATATTTGCTTTATATATTTAGGTGACTCAATATTGGATGCATAGACATATTTATAATTGTTATATCCTTTTGGCAAATTGACCCCTTTAACATTACATAATGACCTTCTGTGTCTCCTGTTTTGAAGTAGTCTATTTTGTCTAACATAAGTATAGACATCATTGCTTTTTTTTGGTTTTCATTTGAAATACCATTTTCCATTCCTTTACTTTCAGTCTATGCAAAGCTAAAGTGAGTCTTGCAGGCAGCATATATTTGGGATAATTTTCTGTAATGAGTATATTATCTTATAATTAGGAAATATACTTTAAAAAATGTGTAGGAATGTTACATTAATATGTACACTATGTATTGTAGAAATTTCCATCCTATCATCTTAATCAGATAATGGGTTATCAACTAAATGAAGTACAGAGAAATACATACTCATATTATCACAATGATCTCGTAATAGGTACTTTTTGCAGTGGGATGAAATAAGGGTCATAAATTTTAACTTTAAAAGAAGCTATTGAATTGTACTCAGAATAACCACTAGTACTGTTATAAAACAGCATAAAAGTATGTTGAGTCTGGCATCTTTGAAAAATGGTTTATTAGCAATAAAACAACAGATCAATGGAGGAAACAAGCATATGCCCATAGGCAGCAAGGTTAAGCCAAATGCATAAATCCTTATGAAGACTTAACAGAGAGTAATAGAAAAGAGCTGAGGGGAAATAAATATAATAGATGAGACTGGCATGATATGTCTCAAGTCTATTGCAATATAGTACACGAAGAATGGAAAAAGAGAGCCAAGTGAGAAAGAAAATTAAAACCAGACAAAGGAAGAAGACAGAAAGAAGAAATAAGTTGGTAAACAGTTATAGAATCTTAAAAACAGAGTTCACACCCTTCTGGGATTTACTTCTACAACATTTTCTGTAAGTGGCTTTCCCACCTCTTTATTAATGATTTCAGTGACAAAGATCTTACCAGTCAAAGGCAGCCCTTTCCATACATGAATGGTTCTAATTATTTCATGAGCTTTCCATATTATCTTTGGTAATTTCAAACATCTTGTAAATTTTACCCACAGGTTCTTATTCTCCAGTAAGTTAAATAGAATACATGTAAGTATTGTTTTCACCTGTCGCTCTCCTGAGAAGTAAATAGAACACATATTGATCTTTCACTTTTTTATTTTATAAATTTCCCTCTCACTTAAGTAGTTTTTATATATACTTTTGAAGTGCTTCACTAAAGTGGGCTCCACCTTTAGTGGCGCCACTAATTTAGTGAGGTGCACCTCTGTCCTTTTCCATTTGCATGTTCTCGGGTTTATCAAAGTATTTCTGAAAATGCAGTTCACTGTCATGAGCAAAAAACATTCCACCTATGGTTTTAGCAACTTGAGGTAGAAAGGTACTATAATTTCACCCAATCCTTATGGTACATTTTTATGATATTGTAGTCATAAGCTTGTTAGCATTTTTGACAGCCATATAACATATTTTACTTATATGTTTTCTGACATTTAGCATTTCTAATTAAGTCTTTTCACACTTGTGTAGTTAATGTTTTAGTTTTGTGATGACCATACACTTCCTTTTTATTGATTTGATCTTCTGTTCTACATGTGAGAATTTTGTGGCTCCTCATTCTATTTTTCAAGAAAGTTGCCTCCTATATATTTAAGCTTTTATATTAATTTATCCTTTAGTACATATGTGTTCTCTGCATTCAAATAACTGACAGATAAATCTTTTGATAGCATGAAATAATAGCAATGCTCTGTAACAGTCATTAGCTTTCGTCACTGATGAGGTGACTTTAGTGCATATATCCCTGACTACACCTAGTAAATAGGTTAAGCTTTTCATCTTCTCTACAAGAATACTTTGAAAGATTGTTTGAAATTATTTCCTGAGTTTTAGAGTTGTTACATTTACTATACATCTTGACTCCTTATTCTACTGTTTATTTTAATAGAAGAAATGAGGCTAGCATCTTATGACTTGTTTTGGTGAATTCATGTTGGTTCCCATTTATCAAGATTTATCTATCTAAAACTTCCATTATCTTTCATTTGAAGATGTGTTTCATACATCTCTGAGGATGGTACATTAATCTCAATTTCCTCTGCTTTTACAAAACATTAGGATTACTGTTGAAGGCCATTATTTTTACAGTTATCTTATGCTTCAAGTTTGTTAGTAGTAATGACTATTATTTATAAAAGGTATACTCTTTAATTCTCAAAATAATCCTTTTCAATAGGACATTTTCTTCTTTTCTCCTTCAAATTTTGTTGTATGAACATGGAGATAATCTTAGAAAATTTGCTGGGAAAAGTCATCCAGTAAATAAGTAGGACTCATTAAAACTTTCACCTGGTCCTTCGATCCCAGATTTAG
>NW_016807975.1:2570081-2574460 GCF_001698545.2 Rhinopithecus bieti | reverse complement strand
GAAGGCCATTATTTTTACAGTTATCTTATGCTTCAAGTTTGTTAGTAGTAATGACTATTATTTATAAAAGGTATACTCTTTAATTCTCAAAATAATCCTTTTCAATAGGACATTTTCTTCTTTTCTCCTTCAAATTTTGTTGTATGAACATGGAGATAATCTTAGAAAATTTGCTGGGAAAAAGTCATCCAGTAAATAAGTAGGACTCATTAAAAACTTTCACCTGGTCCTTCGATCCCAGATTTAGGCAATTTTTCACCTTGCAATAGCTACCAATTGTAATTGGATGGCCTTATTTATAAATTTCTAAAGAATCTGGAAAAGTACAAATAGTATTTTTACTTATAATGAACTTTAGGTTTTTAGATCTTTTATCTGAAGACTGCTTCCCTGAAAAAAAAAAAAAAAAAAAAAGTAAACATAGAGATTAGGTATTATTTTCTAATATTATTTTTACTTGTTAGCCCTGACCTTAGGATTATTCTTTTGAGATCTGTGCCTCAAACATAATTATAAATGTCCTTTTCTATGTTTAGTGCTTTCTACATGTCTTTTACTAATAGATCTTTAAAAATATGGTATAATTTGTGTTGATTTTTGTTCCTATGTATCTGTTATCAAGCCATTATTCAATAAATGGCACTTTTTTATTATTTGAACTAGTAATTCAACCTTTAAAAAGATATCCTAAGTACATATTTGCACCTTCATATTAAGAAGAAATTGGAATGTTACTGCAGTATTGGTCATTATACTGTCCGTCAACGTAGGAGTGAAAAAATACTATGCAGCTATTAGAAAGAATAATATTGATCTGTGTATTAGTCCATGTTCATGCTGCTACAAGGACAAACCCAAGACTGGGTAATTTATAAAGAAAATAGGTTTAATTTACTCACAGTTCCACGTAGCTTGGGAGGCCTCAGGAAACTTACATTCATGGCATAAGAGGAAGCAAACATGTCCTTCTTCACATGGTGGCAGGAAGAAGTGCCAAGTGAAGTGGGGAAAAGCACATTATAAAACCATCTGATCTCATGAGAACTCACTATCACGAAAACAGCATGGGGGAATCACCGCATGATTCAGTTCCCTCTCACCAGGTTCCTCCCGTGACACGTGGGGATTATGGAATTATAATTCAAGATGAGATTTGAGAGGGAACACAGAGCCAAACCACATCATTCCACCCAAGCCCCTGCCAAATCTCAGGTCTTCACATTTCAAAACACAGTCATGCTTTCCAACAGTCCCCCAAAATTTTAGCTCATTCCAACATTAACCCAAAAGTTCAAATCCAAAGTTGCATCTGAGACAAAGCAAGTCCCTTCTGCCTATGAGCCTGTAAAATTGAAATCATATTAGTTACTTCCTGGATACAATGAGGGTACAGGCATTGGGTAAATACACCCACTACAAATGGAAAAAATTAGCCAAAACAAAGGGACTACAGGCCCTATGCAAGTCCAAAATCCAACAGGGCAGTCACCAAACCTTAAAGTTCCAAAATGATCTCCTTTGACTCCACATCTCAGATCCAGGTTACACTGATGCAAGAGGTAGACTCACATGGTTTTGGGCAGCTCTGCTCTTGTGGCTTTGCAGGGTATAGCCCCACTCCTGGCTGCTTTCACAGGCTGATATTGAGTGCCTGTGGCCTTTCCTGGTGCACAGTACAAGCTATTGGTGGATCCACCATTCTGGGGTCTGGAGGATGGTGGTCCTCCTCTGACAGCTCCACTAGGAAGTGCACCAACTGGGACGCTGTGTGGGAGCTTCAACCCCACATTTTCCTTTTGTACTGCTGTAGCATAGGTTCTCCATGAGGGCCCTGCCCCTGCAGCAAACCTCTGCCTGGACATACAGGTGTTTCCATACATCCTCTGAAATCTAGGCAGAGGTCCCCAAACCTCAATTCTTGCCTTCTGTACACCCGGTGGCCCAACACCACATAGGAGCTGCCAAGGGTTGGGGGCTTGCACCCTCTGAAACAAAAGCCTGAGCTGTACCTTGGCCCCTTTTAGCCAGAGCTAGAGTGGCTAGGACTCAGGGTACCAAGTCCCAAGGCTGCAAATAGCAGGTGGGCCCTGGACTGGGCCCAGGAAAGCTTTTTTTTCTCTCCCTCGTGATTCTATTACTGCCCACCAGGTCCATCCCATGACATATGGAAATTATGGTATTATAATTCAGGATGAGATTTGGGTGGAGATACAGAGACAAATTCTATCAATTTGTGTATGTGAAAATAGGAGTATATCTCTAAAATAAATTAGTGAGTGAAGGAAGTAGAATAACAGTAGCTAACCTTTGTTGATTTTTTTAACCATGTGGCATGGTTCTGAGTACTTCGTATGAATTTATGAATTTCATCTTCACAACTGCCCCTGAAGGAGATATTATCATCTATAATTTTACACATAATGAAACTGAATCACAGAGAAATTACATAATTTTCTGATGGCTGCATAGCTAGCAAGTGGCAGAGTTTGGATATCTATCCAAGATAACCGTATTGGTCTGAGTCAGTACTTACAATCATGTGCATACTGCCCACAAACAGCTAATGAATGATGCATTTGATTAACTTTTATTCATGAAAATATGAAGTGTCAAATATTTATTTGTGTATATATATATATACATGTATAAACACATACACTTTTTTTCTTATAAGAAAGCACAGGAAACTTGTTAAACTCTGGAGTTGAATCTGATAATCTAGAAAATCACTGAGATTTATTTTCCAGTTTGAAAAAAAGAGAGACTCAATTGTATAATGTTTGAATATTTTACTATGTTTATTAAGTTATTTCAATAACAAAGGAGAATTTGAAAACATTGCTTTAAAATTTCAATGTTTCTAGTAACTAATGTGTAAAATTGAGAATACTTCCTGATGAAACAGATCTCTACAAACTTCTTATGGAATCTAGCTTAGGTTTCTTTAGGATGTTTATTAGTAGTTTTCTTATAATCACAGATACATATGTGAATGTCTCTGGTCATTCTTAATCAAAGTCTAAAAGTTAAATATTCACTTTCTGCAAAGTCTTTACTTACACTTCACTAACCAAAAAAAGTGTTGTTGTTTTTTTTTTTTTCAAAATTGAATAATAAGAATTTTCCATTTGTTCATTTAGCTACTTTTCTTTAGGATAATAAATTAAAAAAATAAAAAGTGAAGAAATTATGAGGTATTCTTCTTAAATAGAAGACGACTTTGAGATATTTAGAATTTTCACAAATTATCATACTATTTCAGTTTTTAACTGATACTAAGAATACATCACACATTTTCCCATTTTGTCAGATTTTCTAAACAACAAGCTTTTAGTAATCTTACTCTTGTCTCTCTCGTCTTTCTGCTTTAATCATATTCTCCTCATGTATGTATGATTAGAGGATTATTAATTTCCTTACAAGTTTATAGCATCTTTATATTCAGTGGTACTCTGCCTCACTCCTTAAAACTCCATTTTCTTTCACTAAGACATTGTCTTTCTGTTCTATTTTCTATATCCCGTTTCATCAAGTCACAATGATAATCAGATTAAGATATACATATATATGTATATACACATACAAATTAGAATGCTGTATATCATTTCTAGTGTTTGCAAAGGTACAGTGAATAGATGTGCATTGCTAATGGAAATGAAAATAGGTAAACATTTTGGAGTGTGATTTTTGTGAGATAATCTGTCATTAATGAATTAATAGTCTCCTTCTTATATTTCTTGAGAGAAATTCTGTTCCCAGTCTCAAGCCCGTCATTTTACTACTTTAACAAATGGGTCATAAATCTGAATCACGTTCTTCCACACAAACCAATTCATCTTTCTCCTTTTCCAAGTTTCTGGAATTGGAAGAAGTATTAAAAGAGTCATTGATCCTCAATTCTTCCAGTTTTTTTGAAAAGTTGTTTTATCATCTTGCTCTCCATAGGCGGAGCAGATCCTGAAAACCAGAAAACTTACCTAAGTTTGCCAGGAACCCAGGCTTGGTATTGGGAAGTGGGACTTACTAGTTGATTGTACCATACATAAAGTAAAGAGCTATTACCACAACATAGACAGCATTTGAATTCCAACTATTGAGCAATTTCAGAGAAACTAAAAATTCACTGGATTGCTAAATTATCCCTGGATACACTAAATTATCCATGTTGATAAAAGCCATCATATTAAAGTAGACCAGTTTGAAGAAAATACATCACTAACTGGCAAACCAGGGAAGAAAATAGTCTTCCTAGGGCCAAATCAATCAATACATGTTCATTCACCACAGTCATTTCATGTTATTTCTTCAATATTTTAGAAAACTTAGAAGTTAATTAAACATACAAATGATTAAGTTTTAATTGGATATATATATATATA
>NW_016807975.1:2521344-2566792 GCF_001698545.2 Rhinopithecus bieti | reverse complement strand
TTATAAATCTAATAAAATTTGATAAACTAAGGTATAGTAGCATAAAAAATTAAATTTGTGAGTAAATAAAATGCTAATGCACATAATCTATTAATGTATATAAAGAATATATTCTAGTAGAATATATTATATTCCAATAGAATTTATCCTAGAAATGCAAGGTATGCTTAATATTAGAAAACTTAATATAATTCACTACATTAACAAATTAAAGGTGATACCTGTATTAATATAGATGCAGGGAAAAGTCAAAATTTAGTACCAATTGTTTCCTTATAATCATTATCATTATAATCATAACTCTTTGAAATCTTAGAAACAATGAACCTTCCTGACTTTATGAAAGGAATTTTTCAAACACGTAGAGAAAATATGGCTCTGAGTTATGAAATGATAGTTTCCCTTGCTGTTAGAAGAAATGGATGACTGCCATTACCACTATTAAACTTTATAATAGTAGAACAAATTTTACTACGATAGTGAAAAAAATTTCATTATTTTTATCGAAATAACTACTATGAAGTTATTATATCATAGCAATAAAATAGAAAAGATAGAGAAGTAATTAGGGCTGAACTCAAGGACCAGTTGTAATTTTTTGCAGTTGAGCCAATACTCTGCTTCTAAACTCCAAGACATTCTATAAGATACTAGGATTAATAAGAGTTAGGAAGGTTTCTGGGTGCAAGATTACTACTCCCAAAACAATAACATTCCTGTATTCCAAATATAAATTAGATAATGAAATTAAAATATATCATCCATGAAAGCCAAAAATGATAATGTTCCTAAGGATAAATCTATCAGGCTGTGCAGAAGTTTTATAGAGGAAGCAATAATATTTACTGAAGGGCATACAAAGACCTAAAGTAATGGAGAACTCTACCGGATTTACAAGAAAACATGTATGACTTGAAGTAACAAATAAAACCATAAACTATGAAGAAAAAGATTGATACGTTTGACTACATTAAAATTTGAAAATCATATAAAATAAGGTAATAAAATACTAAAGGCATTCGTAATACATAGGACAAATAAAAGACTGATATTTAGAATCTGTAGAAGATTTTCTACAGATCAGTGTAAATAGAAACAAAAAAGAGAAAAAACAAAGTTCATAAAAGGCCATTAGAAAGAAGAATTTTAATGTCAAGAAATATATGTTAATATGCTTGAAGTCAGTGATAAGCGAGGTTGTGCAGACCAAAACAAGATAGTATTTTACTTTCTTAAGATTGGAGAATTGTTAAAGGTCTGTTAATACAAAGTTTAGGTAAAAGGATCAGGGAGTTGCAAACTTGTATATGCTGGTGATGGACTGAAAAATTGGTATTGCCATTTAAGAGAGCAATTTGTTACTATTATGATGTAACTTTGAAAATGAGCACACCTTACGAGCCAGCATTTATCTTCTCTGTGTAATAGAATGTCGAATAAAAAAGTATTAAATACCCCACATTCTAAAGGCAATCATCAGTACTTGAGATATTGGTAAGACATGAGTGAGCCAACGGTGTTCACCCCGAGTTGTCACACCACGTCACTCCATTCTCCAATGTTCTCACCCAGGTCTCCAGAAAATAGAATTAAAGGGAGGAGAGAGATCCTTCCGGGGAATTTGTGCATGGTGATTTTGGGAAGAGCGAAGAAAATATCTTAAATATGCACTCAGCATATTGTGAACTACTTTAAAAAAGGGAAACGGTCACTTTATTCTACAGTTAGGTGATTAGTTCCTCAGTCCTGTGGATAGGAGAAGTTAGAAAAATTTACAAATTTACAGAAATAAGGCAGGGGAGAAACAGAGGGAAAGCAAATTAACAGAGACAAAGCAGGTCAGGAAAAGAGAATGAGAGTAGAGCCCGCTATACTCCCACGTTCCTTTTGGTGAGGAATAAGGTTTCTTGTGAGTCAAAAGGAAAACATAGGAAGTTGTGTCTGAACTATCCTAAGATATCCCACATTAGAGTTTTCTGCCCAAAGGAGTAAGAGAATTCCCATGGGTAATGTTTCTTGGCTGTGGCTGGAGGTTAGATGGGTAAAAGACTTGAGTTTGATCTACAATATACAAATCAAGAAATTACAAAACGATTCCTTGAAGGACACCATCAAACCTTCCCCAAAACATTCAGATTTGTCAGGCTGACACATAGAAGAGTTGAAGGTCACTCAGCATAAGGCAGATAGCAGCAACAAGCAATGGAGAGAGCAAATAAACCAAAAAATTGGATGATTAAATTAGAAACAAAACAAATAACAACAACCATAATAAAACACTTTGACTTTACTTCTTCACGTTCGTTATCTCAAAACTCTGGAAATACAGAATGCAGGGTGATGTGTCTCAGAGCCAGGCCTTGCCACCTACATTTTCTTCTCCTAGCAGTCAATGTCCCAGCTCTAGCCTGGGTTGAGGGAGGAGAGGAAGTGAGATGTAAATGGAGGTTTCAATTAATGCTTTAAAACAAAAAGTTTATCTAAAAGGAAAATGTTTAGAATTCATACAAGATGTTATGAAGAAACTAGAAGGGGCAATTCAGCAGAATATTGGTACAGAGAGTAACTACAAGAAAATGCAACTCTTTCATGTTTTATGTACATCTGAATTGAGAATGATGATTAAACATGCACATGGAAGAACATTCCATGCTCATGGATACGAACAATCAATATCATGAAAATGGCCATACTGCCCAAAGTAATTTATAGATTCAATGCCATCCCCATCAAGCTACCAATGACTTTCTTCACAGAATTGGAAAAAACTATGCAAAAGTTCATATGGAACCAAAAAAGAACCCGCAGTGCCAAGACAATCCTAAGCCAAAAGAACAAAGCTGGAAGCATCACGCTACCTGATTTCAAACTATACTACAAGGCTACAGGAACCAAAACAGCATGGTACTGGCACCAAAACAGAGATATAGACCAATGGAACAGAACAGAGCCCTAAGAAATAATACCACATATCTACAATCATCTGATCTTTGACAAACCTGACAAAAGCAAAAAATGGGGAAAGAATTTCCTGTTTAACAAATGGTGCTGCGAAAACTGGCTAGCCATATGTAGAAAGCTGAAACTAGGATCGCTTCCTTACACCGGTTATGACAGCGAAAATGTAATTAAGATTGGATAAAGAGACTTAAATGTATGACCTAGAAACCATAAAACAGCTCTATGAGGAAAACCTAGGCAATACCAGTCAGGACATCAGTATGGGGCAAGGGACCTTCCCTGACTAAAACACCAAACAAGTGGCAGACAAAGAGGCCAACAGTTGAGTCAAATGGATCTAAGGTAAACTGAAAGGAACTTCGAGCAGCAGGAAGAAACCTACCATCCAGAGTGAACAGCAACGGCTAGCACAGAGGATGGGAAAAAATTTTTTGCAGTCTACTCATCTGACAAGAGGGCTAATATCGCAGAATCTACAAAAAACCTCAAGCAAAGTTTACCAGAAAAAAAACAACCCCATCAAAAAGTGGACGAGGATGTGAACAGGACACCTTCTCAAGACGATTTATGCAGTCAACAGACACACTGAAAAAATGCTGCCAGTCCATAGCACCTGGCCCATCCGATAAATGCAGAACCAAACCGGACCATGAGAAGCCAGATCTCATCACTCAGTTCAGAGTGGCAATCATTAAAACAGTCAGGAAAACCAACACGGTGCTTGGAGAGGATGTGAACGAAATCAGGCAACACTTTTAGCACTGTTGGTGGGACTGTAAACTAGTTCCAAGCCCACTGTGGAAGAACAGTGTGGTGATTCATCACAAGGGATCTAGGACTAGCAATGCAATTTTGCCCCAGTCAGTCCCAGTTACTGGGTATATACCCAAAGAATTACCACAATCATGCTGCTATAAAGGACACATGGCACACCAGTATCGTTTATTGGCGGGCCACTATTCCAATAGGGCAAAGACTTGGAACACCAACCGCAATATCCCATCCATGATACGACTGGATTAAGAAGAATGGCAACATATACACCATGGATACTATGCAGCCATAAAAAATGGCGTGAGTTTATGTCCTTTGTCAGGGACATGGATGAAAGCTGGAACAAACCCATCATCCTCCAGGCAAACATCGCAAGGACAAAAAACCAACACCACCGCCGTGTTCTCCCACTCCATAGGTGGGATATTGAACCAATGAGAAACACTAGTACGACAGGAAGGGGAAGCATCACACAGCTGGGCCCCCTGTCCGTGGGGATGCGAGGGGGAAGGGATAGCATTAGGAGATATACCTAATGTGAATGATGAGTTAATAGGTGCAACACACCAACATGGCACGTGTATATATATGTAACAAACCTGCACATTGCACACATGTACCCTAGAACGTAAAGTGTAATAATAATAATAAAATACACATTTAAAAAGGCATGATGTAGGGATATTCATTGCGGTGTTGAAATGGTGAAAATTGGAACAATGTATATGCTCATTACCTGGGATATTAACATGGATTTGAGTCAACAAATATGGTTACTAAGTTGTGTAAGACTGCATACAGTATAACATTTGCAATATCCATTTAAAAAGTATATAGTACTATGTTCTTAAATAAATATATGCTTTTTTTGTTTGCTTGTTTAACGAGGTAGAGTCTCTCTCTGTCACCCGAACTGGAGTATAGTGGTGTGATCTTGGCTCACTGCAACCTCCACCTGCTAGGTTCACGCAGTCCTCCCACCTTAGCCACCAGATTAGCTGGGACTACAGGTATGTGTCAGCAAGCTTGGCTAATTTTTATTTATTTATTTATTTATTTTATTTTTATAGATGGGGTTTCAACATGCTGTCCAGCCTGGTCTCAAACTTCTGGGCTCAAGCAACCTGCCCGCCTTGACCTCCCAAACTGCTGGGATTATAAGCGTAAGTCACCGTGCCCAGCTTACACATATGTATTAATACTGTATATGTGATAACATAAAATAGGCATAGGGAGGATATTTATTACCAGTAGAATGGGGGAGGGGCAGCATTCATAGAAATGAAGAGTCTCGGCAATATGTAATGTACTATTTCTTTCAAGAAAGAAAGATTTGATCCAAAGCTTGTGTAGTATTAACTTGATTTTTTAAGATAGTGAGTATCCTGTTATCTAGCACATTATTTTGTGTAATTAAATATTTAAAATTTAAAATAAAATAATACAAATACATTCTGAAATACTTTACTATAAAATTTAGTTGTAATGTAGATAAAGCTATTTTTTTAGACTTTTACTTTATTTTTAATCAACATAATATCGTACACATTTATTGGGTAGTTTTGTGGTATTATATAAATACTTTGTAATGAGAAAAAATAACAAATCCATCACCTCAAATATTTATCATTTATTTGCAGTGAGAACATTAAGAATCCCTTCTAGCTACAGTCCTGCATTGCTTAACAATGGAGATACGTTCTGACAAATGCGTTGTTAGGCAATTTTGTCATTGCATGTGCACCATAGAAGGTACTTAACAAACCTACTTGGTAGAGCTTACTACACCCCTGGGCTATATGGTATAGCCTATTATTTTTAGGCTACAAACCTGTACATCATGTTACTATAGTGAATACTATAGGTAATTGTAACACAAATTGTAAGCATCTGTGTATCTAAACATAAAGATACAGAAAAATACACTATTATAATCTTACAGGACCACTGTCCTATATGTGGTCTTTCATTGACTACAATATTCTTATGTGGTGCATGACTGTATTTTGAAATACACAATATGTGATTGTTAATTATAATCACCACACTGTGCAATGGAACACCAGTGCTTTACTACTCCTATCCAACTGTCACATTCTATCCATTGGCCAAATTATCCCCATGTTTTCCTCCTTTCTAACCTCCCTCACTTCTGGTAACCACTTTTCTGCTCTCTGCTTCTATGAAATCAATGCTTTTAGATTCCAAATATAAGTGAGATCATGTGGTATTTGTTTTTCTGTGTCTGGCTTACTTCACTTAATGTAATGTCCTACAGGCTCATCCAAGTTGATACAAATGACAGAACTTCATTCTTTTTTTTTGTGGCCAAGTAGTATTCCATTGCTTATATATGATATTTTCCTTATCCATTCTTTTGTTGATGGATATTTAGGTTGATTTCATTTTTTGGCTATTGCAAATAGTGCTGCAATAAACAGAATAGTGCAGATATCTCTTCTCTCCTTACTGATTTCATTTGCTTTAAATATATATCCAAAATGAGATTGCTGGATCATATGGTAGTTCTATTTTAATTTTTTATAGAAACTTTCATACTGTTTGCCATAATATCTGTACTAACTTACATTCCCACCAACAGTGGGCAAACTCTCCCCCTTTCTCCACATCCTTGCCATCACTTGTTATAGTTTGTCTTTTTGGTAGTGGTCATTCTAAAGAGAGTGAAGCAACATCTCATTGTGGTTTTGATTTGTATTTCTCTGGTGATTAGTGATATTAAGCATTTTTTTTCATATGCCTGTTGACCATTTGTATGTCTTCTTTTGAGAAATGTCCATTTAGATCTGTTGCCCATTTTTAGTTGAATTATTTTTCTATTGAGATGTTTGAATTTTGTATATATATGAATATTTACCCTTGTCAGGTATCTAATTTGAAAATGTTTTCTATTCTGTAGATTTATTTTCATTCTGATTGTTGTTTCCTTTGCTGTGCAGGTTTTTAGTTTGATTTAATCTGATTTGTCTATTTTTGCTCTTGTTGCCTATGCATTTTGAGGTCTTATTCATAAAAGCCTTATACAGACCAATATCAGAATCATTTCTCGTGTGTCTTCTTGTGGTAATTTTATAGTTTCAAATCGTATACTTAAATCTTTTTAATCCATTGTGCGTTGACTTTTGAATATGGTGAGAAATAGGGCCTATTTTATTCTTCTTCATGTGGATATCTAATTTTTCCAGCATCATAATGAGAAGATTGTCCTTACTCCAACATGTACTTTTGATGACTTTTTCTAAAGTCAGTTTGTTGTACATGTATGGATTTATTTCTGGGCTGTCTTTTCTGTTTTATTGGTCTACGTGTCTGTTTATATGCCAGTTCCCATGCCGTTTTGGTTACCATAGCTTTGCAGTATATTTTGAAGTCAAGTACTGTGATGCCTCCAGCTTTATTCTTTTGCTCAAGATTGCTTTGGCTATTTGGGGTATTTTGTGGTTCCATGCAAATTTTAAGATTGTTTTATCTCTTTCTGCAAAGAATGTTATTGGTATTCTGAAAGGGATGTCATTGAATCCTATTGATCACTTTGGGTAGTATGGATATTTAAACAATAGTAATTCTTTTAATCCATAAACACAAGGTATATTTCCATCTAATTGTGTACTTTTGAATTCATTTCATCAGTGTTTTTAAAATTTATAGTGTAGATAACTTTTATTTCTTTGGTTAAATTATTCCTAGGCATTTTTTTAGATATTGTAAATGGACTAGTTTTTTTTTTTTTTTCAGATAGTTCACTGTAAGTATATAGAGAAAGTACTAATTTTGTGTGTTGATGTTGTATCCTGCAACTTTACTGAATTTGTTTACTAGTTATAACAGTTTTTTTTGTTTGTTTGTTTGAGTGTTTAAAGCATTATATATATTAGGTCACATTGTCTTCAAACGGGCAGTTTAACTTTCTCTTTTCCGATTTGGATGCTTTTTAATTTTTTTCTCTTGTCTATAGTAGATGTGGAGAAAGTGAGTATCCTTCTCTTGTTTCAGATAGGAGAGAAAAAGCTTTCAAATTTTCCCCATTCAGTATACTGTTATTTGTGGCTTTGTCATATATGTCTTTTGTTGTGTTGAGGTATGCACCTTCTATGTCTAGTTTTTTGAGAGTTTTTATCATGACAGGATATTAAATTTTGTCAAATGCCTCTTCTGCAGCTGTTGAAATGGTCGTATGATTTTTGTCCTTCAATTTTTTAAAGTGGTGAATCACATTTATTGATTTACATATGTTGAACTCACCTCGCATCCCTGGGATAAATCTCAGAGATTCTTTCAATTGCTGAATCTGGTTTACTGTGGAAACTCTCTATTATATTTTAGATGCAGTGTGTGTAGCCTTCACTCAGCTTCTTCAGGGACAAACAGTGTTAGCGATAACTGTGGGTGTGTTGGTGACTTAGGTTAGAGAAGTTTGTGGCCATGATGGTGGTAACAAAAGTTGTTAGGGGTGGCAAGGGATTTAGGGGCTGTTCTATTCTTTTTTTCCCCACAATGGAGAGACTTAGCAGAGGGGATCCTTCTTGGTTTTGCATCTGACACAGCCTATAGCTTCAGTGGCACTAGGATCCATGGCCAAGGTGCTCAGAATAGCTGTGGAGCTGGGTTTCTGATCTCAAGGTGCCATAACCTTATTGTGGCACTTGGCGACAGGGCACATCACTGACCCGGCTCCCGAAAAGAAGGTGTACTATAAAGGATTGGGTCCTGGGAGTGGGGTATACATACCATTTGGGAATCAGAGCAATAGGGTTCACTGGCAACTCAAGTCCCTGGTGATGAGGCATTGGCTAGTGGTGACTCTGGACTCTGAAACTTGGCAGTATCACAGACTCTGTGCGACCAGGTTCAGCAGTGGCAAGGACCCCATAATGTTGGAGCACAACTGTGGTTTCATTTTTGGGGAGCAGGGAACAGTGTAGTGATGACTCCATTCTATGGGGTGGAGGGTACCTCAGCAGCTTGTACTCTAATGGGCTACTCCAGCATCAGGGAAACATGGTACTAGAGTTGTTTGGCCTGTAGGCTGAGTGTTTCAGCCTAGCCACTGCTCTGTCTCCCTGGGACATGTGATACCATTTCAGCTCAGCCATAGGATGTGCAACTGCTCAGCTTGGCCAAAGTATCAATTCTTCAGGTGGCTTTATGTGCTGCTTTACTTTGGGCCAGGAGGATGTGATTGCTCTGAGTGGCCCAGGCACCATTTATCTGGGAAGCTGGGTGCCACTTCAGTTTAAGGACAGGGGTACATAGCCACTCTGGGCAACAAAGTTACCTTTTCCAATGAGGCAGGTTGCTGCTTCTACTTAGGCACTAAGGAGGTGATTGTGACAGCTGTGGGACACCAGGGTACTATTTTCCCAGGAGAAAGGGGCATTCTTTCAGCTTTGGCACAGTGGGACAGGGTTCAGCAGCTACTGGGTGGGGTGCATGGAGTAGCTTTGCCAAGGTACCATTTCCCCAGCATGGAGTGAGCAGCTTCAGCTTGGGCCTGAGAGAGTGATGCACAGCTCTGACTGGGAGGAATAGGTGGGGTACCTCCACTGCCTTTTGGCCCCATAAGGTAGAGTATAACAGCAGCTCCCAGCTTGGCTTGGGAATATGGAGCCATTAAGCGAGGGTGGCTTGGCAGGAGCAGGGCTAAGCCTCAAGGATGACAGGGTGCGGCCACTTGCTCCCTGACCAAGACACACTCCAGTAGTAGTTGCATCTCCACAGTGGTGTAGTGTAGCTGCCTTGCAGGCCACAACAGCTAGGGTACAATGTTTGCTACTTCTCTTGGGGAGCACAGCTTTGTTGACTCCAGACAGCTCTCTCAGGTGTGCTTAGTGCTTTTGAGAACTGTAGGCATGCAAGGTGTTGATGAGGGCTGCTGGGGCCTTCTTGCTGATCTTTTCCCTAACGGGAGAGGTTTCTCCTGGTTCCTATCTGATCCTGGGCTGGGTGATGGGGTGATAGAGGTCGGGTGTTTTCTTCTGTTCGCTAAGTGACTTTCCTAAGTTTCTGTGCTCATCACAGTTTCTGCTACCCCTTTGATGTACTTCTGTGCTCCCCTTAAGTTATCTTCACTAAAATGTAGTTGCTTATTTGTTTTGGCTGTTTTTGTGTTGGAGATCAGGACCAAGGGCTTCCGGTGGACCATCTTACTGACATCACCCTCTGTAGATTATATTAGTTCTTTACTTCCATGGGCAGAGAATCACTTTGAGGTTACTTCAGATATTTTCTTGTCATTTGCATCTTCATGAGTCATTGAAAATTTTATTTCTTTGTATTTTCTTTGAGAAGGTTACATGACATTTTACTTTCCCCAAGAAGTTCTTCATTAAAACAGAATCAAACAAACATGAATCACCTTTTTAAATTATTTTTTATCCTAACCAGAAATAAAATTGAATATCTGAAAAAAGACAGTTAGGGCCTCCTCTGTATACTCAACTAAGCTTATCTAATTTTGATGTACTGTTTAGAGCAGGGACTTATTTCAAGCTTTTGAAGGTGGGGTCATTTTTAAAATATGTTTTCTTGTAAATAGTTGATGCACATCTTTAGACCATAAATCGATCTTTCAAGTCCTCCTTTCCTTGTAAAGCTCTGAGCATGTTTGTTATTACTGAGTAGTGATTCACAGGAACGTACGACCCACCATCTATTTTCTTATGACTGTTACCAAAAATATCACATATGTGGCTAAATATATGAGACAAAATGTTTTTCAAAGACCTTTGCCCTATACATTGTACTTAAAAATACAAAATTCAGGCCGGGCGCGGTGGCTCAAGCCTGTAATCCCAGCACTTTGGGAGGCCGAGACGGGCGGATCATGAGGTCAGGAGATCGAGACCATCCTGGCTAACACGGTGAAACCTCGTCTCTACTAAAACTACAAAAAACTAGCCGGGCGTGGTGGCGGGCGCTTGTAGTCCCAGCTACCCGGGAGGCTGAGGCGGGAGAATGGCGTGAACCCGGGAGGCGGAGCTTGCAGTGAGCTGAGATCCGGCCACAGCACTCCAGCCTGGGTGACAGAGCAAGACTCCATCTCAAAAAAAAAAAAAAAAAAAAAAAAAAAATTCATCAGGCCAGTAAAATTTTCCCTATTTGGCATGAAGATTTTAAAAGTTAAAATATCTGTTTCTGACTCTTAGAATATTCAGGGAGCAGTAGATACCCCTAACTGTATTTTACCAAAGCAAGACATCAACAACTGGCATGATACTTTATTTTGGGGAAAGCCAGTGCCTTTACAAATGATTTCTACCAATATGAGAAGAAAATGGAGAAATAAGACAATAGTCAAGGAGGTAATTTTCATTAGCACAGTTATTGCCTGTGTCATTATTGAATCATATGTGCTTATTTGTGTAAGTGTTTGAAATGATCTGCTCTACATGTATTTCTCTTGTGCCTCCTTACTTTAGTTATTTCTAAATGTAAAGGAGATCCTTAACAGCTGTCAAGCAAGGCTTAAGAAAATTGTTTTGTTCATGTAATCATACTTAAATATATATTAGAATATATGTATATATATGTACACACACAGAATTCTACATATATATTATGGTCACAAAACTTATCTAGGCTATATATTTATATTTGTTATGTATATGTATATTATACATTTATGTTTAATTATCAGCAGTCTTCTGCTAGCATATAATTGCATTTTTTCACTCACATTTCTGGTTACACTTCACTTAAAATTATATTGAATTTTGCTATTTCTGGTTTTTATCTCTTATTCATCATCCCCCTGCTGTGGTTATGGGTGCTTGACAGTGAAAATAAGATTCTTAGGTTCATGGAATCTTTATTATACAAAATGTGCATTAATGTCATTTTTATCTGCTAATAGTCTCCATAAGCAGGAAAAGCAATGAAAGGGAATGAAAATTATTATTTATTCACCAGCTTGGTAGGGCATGTCACTAATGAATCATGACTACAGATTGTCTGAACAAATTTCCAGGGTCAGGGAGGGTCCTATCTTTTGATTTTCTTGAAACTATGCATAATAAATATTTACATTTTCAGTCCACATTTATTTTAGTAAATTGGAAATATGGTAGGCATCATATATAGCAGATATAATGCTTGATAAGTGAAAATGCTATTAAATTTATTGTGATTCACTATAGCATTATACGTTTTCCACTTGCTATGGAGTGGCAAATTTAGACTCTCTTAAATTCTTCCATATTTCAGTTATTAAATGGAGAAAAATGTCTTCATATAATTTAGATTCTTAGAACTTGAAATTAAATAAATATTGATTCAGTGTGCCTGAGTTCATGCCAGTTGTGTGGAATACAGATATTAGTAAGACACTCAATATCATCAAGAATTCATTGCAGAAGAAACAGCCCGTCAATGAATGTGTAGACTTTTTGAAAAAGTTTCTCTGATTACCTTGTCTTTATTGCTGGGATTACCACCAATTAACATATAGCAGTTAAAATTCCACTTGCTCTAAAAACTTTTTGTATTTATGTCATGTTGTGAGATTTTTCTAGTTAGCGGTCTAATACTTCCGTGGTGTGTTTGTGTGTGTCTGTATGTGTGTGTCTATGTGTGTTGTGTGTGTGTTTATGTGCCTGAGTTTGGTTATAGTACTTTATAACAATTATCAGGTTTAGTCCATATGACAATTATAAAATCAACGTATATGCGTTTTCTCTTTCCTCATTCTAAACCATAGCTTATTTGATGCCCATATAGTTCTGCTAAATTATTGCCATTGTACGTTTAGATCTTTTTTTTTTTTTTTTTTTTTTTTTTATACTTTAAGTTCTAGGGTACATGTGCATAACGTGCAGGTTTGTTACATATGTATACTTATGCCATGTTGGTGTGCTGCACCCATCAACTCGTCAGCACCCATCAATTCATCATTTATATCATGTATAACTCCCCAATGCAATCCCTCCCTCCTCCCCCCTAACGTCACCTCGTTTCACTCACTAAGTGAATATTTTCTTTGCTCAGGGTTTTACTCTCAATTAGTGCTACTGTATTATCAGTGATATAGCCAAGAAGACCCATCCATCAACCCCAGTTCTGTTTCTTGACTTCCTTACTTCCAACAAACTTTTAAAAAATCTCCTATATTTAGCATTCTGATAATTAACATCCTAGACCTGTTCATATCCAGAACCATAACTATATCAGTCTGACCCCTTCCATTTGCCCTTGACTCTAATTGGTCCACTCCAAGCTATTTTTTACCTAATTTAGACCTCTAATCCATCAATCCATCAAACTTTTCCACTATCCAGTCTCCATATGCTATCTTCATTTCTCTTTGTACACACTTAAGCTCATAATCCATTATTTATCCAGTTTTTTGCAAGCAATCTCCTGGACTCCCTTTTTTTCCTCTCTCCCTTTACTCTCTCACTCTGAGAACACCCTAATTTGGGTTGTAATATTCTTAAGTATTTTATCTTGCAGCTATCCCTTATTTCTCTGAAACATTATTCTCCATTTCTACTGAGTTATCCCCATCAGTTTGTCAATACATGCCATGTAAAGCCAATAAAATAAAAAAACAATTATATTGACCCCTCCATTCACACCCAGCCATTGCTCCATTTCTCTGCTTCTTTTCACAAAAACACTCCAAAAATGAGTTGTTTCTCTTTCTTTTCTCCATTTCCTTGCTACTCTTTCACTCTTCAACCTACTGTATCTCCCTCAAGTTTTCACATCTCTGCTACTACTGTTGAGGTCCAGCAAGGATATCTCTTAGTGCCAAATTTAATTTTTTGTTCTGTGGTCCTTTACATGCCTCACCAGTACCCTTGCACACAAATAGCTGCCCCTTTCTTCTTGAAATACTTCCCTCCCCTTGCATACCTTTTGGTCCACATGGTAAATTGACTCTTCTGACATGTGTTCCGACGTTTTATATATAATTTATTATATGAAAATTATGTATGCAGGAATTTATTAATGACCGTGGCAAAGTATAGAGATTGAAACATTAGTTTTGTTTGTGTAGCATGATTACAAAGCAAATCAATCTGGTGGTGACTTCTTGTCTTTATATTGTGGCCAAGCAAGTGTGATCCTGTAGCCAGCACTTGAGACAATGCCAATATATTTCATCAGATGTATGATTATAACATGCGAAACTATTCCCTTGATAGGCAACCTCAGTTACCTTGTTCTGGGAGTAAATTTTATGGAACAAGCCCAACCACCAAATTTGTAAGCATCTAGTTTCCTGCGTCTATATTCTCTTATTCTCTTATCTGCAACTAAATTCTGTATGATGCAATTTCTGTAACATTCTCTTGTTCTCTTTATTTCTCTTGTTGCTACTTTGGAGTCTTCTCAGCTAACAACTTTTCTTCTGTTCAACATCAAACAGTAAATATCAGGCATCCTGAAAGCATTTATTTTCTTTAGTTTAAAGAAGATTTGATTTACTTTCTGAGATCATCTCATTCAGTCTCACGCTGTACATATAATACCATGTATGTGCTGATGGCTGCCAACCCATTTTCATCTTTTAGTTTAAATGTCTTATGAGCTCTATATTTTCATATCAAACTTCTTCCTTCATATCACCACTTGTATCTCTTTGACACATTCTAAAATACTCATTTTTTCAAAACAGTATACTTGTTCCTCAACTAGTACCTTTTCTTCCCCGTGAAATGTATTATCTTTCCAGGATTATATATTTTGATAAATTGCTCAGCAATCAACCTGAATATCTCAAAAATTTCCAAAGATTAGTTTAGTTAATTCTTACAAAGAATCTTATGATGGAGGTGCTATCATTATTCTCATTTTACATATAAGAAAATTCAGAGATGTTATGTAACTTGTGACATATTACATAGTAAAATGTAGAGCCAGGATTCAAAATGAAACCTATACTCTTAGAAAACTCTACTTTTAATGACTAAACTATACAGCATTCTAATGAAAGTAAGTGGTTTTAAACTTAAAAGAGCTCTAAAATTTGTCAAATGTTCTGTACTGGGCCGCGGGACTGTGGTTAGATCCCCATGGAATTCTCACAACAACCTCATGTAATAAGCATGTTTATTGCTTTGTAAAAATGATAAACTATATATTCAAAGAGATTCATAAGTTTATCAAGTAAACCTTCACTAAGGAAGGACAGAGACTAATGGCAGACAAGATATACACAGAAAAGGTGTTTAGTACCCAGATAATTATAAGACATCTCCTTTGTTATTGGGCTGAGGTTTCCAAGATAAGTAAGCAGGATTCAGATTTAGTATCTGGAACTCAGTGAAAAGGAATAAAATTAGCAGAACTATAGTCAGCGGTTGTCATGTAGCAGGTCTTTATCTTTATCTTCCTCAGACAATGGTCCCCATGGAGATCAGTTGCTTTACATGAATATGACAGACCTGCAGTACCCAAAACTGTGGTCTATCCACAGAAGCACAGTGTGTGAAGAGAGAAGAGTCTCTAAATTAGGGGAACCCTAAGGGGAGGGATGAATTTCTCTCATGATTTCTCCTCTCTTCTTCTCCCCCTCCTCTATTTCCTCCTCCTTCTCCTTCTCTCTACCTTTTTGTCCGTCTCTGTCTCCCACTTTTCCCCTCTTTCTTCCAATTGTGTCCTTTATTTTGAAAGACATTTTCCTAAAAGTAAATAAAGGAAATGTCAGGGTTGGAACTCTAAAGTGCAGAAGCAAGAAATGGCTGTTCAGAGTTGGTTAATGAAATCTGAGTGTCTTTTCTTGTCATTTTCAAGAGTGCAGGGATGAGTAAAATTTCAGAGCACATCTTGCTTGTCCTGTAAGCCATTCATTCCTTCACCCATCCATTTATCATTTTCTTAAACACATGTCAAATACTGGTAAGTGTGAGCTACTTGACTTTCCTGAAGGTAGAAACAAAAGCAATCTGAAGTTTTCCGGTCCTTGAATGTTGACAACTCAGTAGACATACAGATCTAAGAAGAGGTAGAAATAATATTAAGTAAATTTTTAGCACCATGCCCTGTGCCTTGTACAGATTTAACACCTAAATCACACTGTGAATTAGGCATTATTCTTATTTTACAGATGAGGAAATCGAGGCCTGAGAAACATTTCTAAGATCACTCAGTTACTGAGTAGAAAGGCTATGATTATAACCCATTTTATTCAGACCCTGAAATCTATACCTCCTTTACTACACTACAGTGAATCTTCTGATAGCAATACTACATATTAAGTGTTAAAACTTATTTGATATTTAAGATGCTGTGAAACTTCAGAGAGGGGCAAGTGACTTTGCATGTAGTTATTATAAAGAGCTTCCTTGGAGTCTATAATGATGCATTTGGATAGCATGTACCATTTTATTACATTTAAAAAAATCGAATTCCTTGAAAAGTGCTGACTAACTGGATTACTAACCTGGAAAAAAAAAAAAAAAGCAGTTTTTAAAATTCGGTTTGTTCAGGGTTTTTTTTATTTTGTGTTTTTGTAACCACTATTTATGTGGTTAATTTGCATCTGTGGAAACAACACATAGCCAAAGCTCAGAGGATGTAAGTATGGTGTGTTAGTTACCTGTGACTGCTGTAGCAAATTACTACAAACTTGGTAGCTTAACAACAGAAATTTTATTCTCTCCCACTTCTGGAGGCCAAAAGTCTGAAATCCTTTCACTGATATGGAACCAAGGTCTCAGCAAGACCACACTCCCTCTGGAGGCTCTGGGAGAGTTCATTTCTTACTTCTCTGAGCTTGTCGTGGTTGTTGGCATTCTTTGGTTTATGGCCACTTCACTTCAATCCTTAAGGCCACCAACTTCACATCTCTCTCTGCTCTGTCTTCACCTTGTCTTCTCCTCTATGTGAATCCCATCCCTCTGCCCATCTTTTATAATGATGCTTCTAATTGCATTTAGGGCCCACTGGATAATTCAGTATAATATCCCCAACTCTCAAGATCCTTAATGCAATCACATCTGCAAAGAACCTCTCCCCCTGGTAAGGTAACGTAAGTTCTAGGAATTAGTACCTTGTATCTGCAGGGGCAATTATTCAGTCTACCACATATGGTTAGCCAGGATGAAAATGTTTCCAGTCTTGACAATTTAAAAGTGAGATAATGCTGGCATAAAGTAGACAATAAAATACAGCAAAGAGAGGCAGAGAATAGTATGGGCTATTATATCTTTCTGGAAAGGCCTCAGAGTCTTTACCTCATGAAATAAAGATTAGCACATTCATCAGTCAAGATGAACTTGGTTATGCTGCAGAAAAAAAAATGGCAAAACCATATTAAAGCTGATAAACCATCTTATACCGACAAAGGTTTCAACTGACTCCTATCACTTGTCTTTCATGGGTCAGCTGTGGTTCAGTTTCATGTTTCCTTCACTCTGGAACCAAGGGTTATGAAGTAGCCTCTATGTGGATAAGTGTGTGTTGTTCTGGAAGAGGAAAAAAAAAAAAATCATGACGACTGACTCTTAAAATTTATTCCAGGCCCGGTATAGTGCCTCATGCC
Source organism: Rhinopithecus bieti (assembly GCF_001698545.2). Classification (NCBI taxonomy): domain Eukaryota; kingdom Metazoa; phylum Chordata; class Mammalia; order Primates; family Cercopithecidae; genus Rhinopithecus; species Rhinopithecus bieti. The sequence goes on along the minus strand of NW_016807975.1, from coordinate 2,549,550 downwards.
TGTAATCCCAGCGTCCTGGGAGGCCTAAGCAGGAAGATCACTTGAGTCCAGGAGTTTGAGACTCCTGGGCAACAAAGTGAGGCTTTGTCTCTATAAAAAATAAAATACTTGGCGGGGTGTAGTGGTGCATGTCTGTGGTCCCAGCTACTCAGGAAGCTGCGATGTGAGGATCACTTGAGCCTGGGAAATCAGGATTGCTGTGAGTCATGATCAGGCCCTTGTACTCCAGCTTGAGCAACAGAGTGAGACGCTGTGTCAAAGGGAGAAAAAAATTTTAAGTTTTATTTTAGAAATGACATACTGTTCTCACATATGCGATTTGAACAAGATTGGGGGTTTAATCCTTCTCCAGGAAGAGGTACCAAATATTTGATAATTAAGGCTAATTATTAATATAATATAAATTAAATATATTGTTAATATATAAATACATTACACAGGTAGCCAATAAATAGGGTAACAATAGGTAGGTAGGTAGGTAGATGGATAGATAGATGATAGAGCAAGAGAAAGAGAGAACAATAAAATATAAGGTAATCCTCCATTGTTGTGAATGAGAAAGTCTTTAAAATTTTTTGGCCAAATTTCCTATGAATAAATTTAAAATTTAGGTGAATATGTCAAATTCTACTTTTGTAATGTTTAGTTTTGTAACTTAGTTGCATATTTAAAATCATATGTGTAAAAATACAAACATACAGATTTAACTTTTTTCCCTCCAATTTTGTGAACAATTTTATTCAAACTCCTTTCATGCATCTTCTATATCATTCGTTGTGACTATTAGAACCACTTTTCAAATAATCTAACATGGAATTTTAAAACTCATCATCCTCAATTCCATTTACATTATTTGAAATGTAGCAACTTTTAAATTCAAGTGTGATCTCACTGGAAAAGTTAAGCCAAGTTCCAAGTAGCATTAACCAATACTGATACCGAATTCCAGTACCAGTATAAATACTATTACCTTTTAACAGATTTGTTGTTGTAAAGAAGTATTTTCTTCATAACAAAATTTTTTATTACCTTTACAAATGAGTTTTAAAGACACATCTATGAAGACAGCTAACATCTGACTGTGATATCATATAAAGTGTTAGTGACTAAATATTTGTTACGTATCTTTGCCTTCTGTTTTTACTCATAGCACCAGATTTTCTTGAGCATCTCAGACAACTAAGTTCATATTGTGCCTTCCTCAAAATATTTTATTGTGCTTAGAACAAGTTAATGGGGGAAATGGCCTATGAGAAGGAAGCTTTTTTTTTTTTTTTTTTTTTTTTTTTTTTTTTTTTTTTTTAATACTTTAAGTTCTGGGATACATGGGCATAATGTACAGATTTGTTACACAGATATACATGTACCATGGTGGTTTGCTGCACCCATCAACCCGTCATCTACATTAGGTATTTCTCCTAATGCTATCCTTCGTGTTGCCTCCTACACCCCAACAATCCCCGGTGTGTGATGTTCCCTTCCCTTTGCCTATATATGCTCATAGTTCAGCTCCCACTTATGAGTGAGAACATGTGGTGTTTGGTCTTTTGTTCCTGTGTTAGTTTGCTGAGAATGGTTTCCAGCTTCATCCTTGTCCCTGCAAAGGACAAGAACTCATCTTTTTTATGGCTGCATAGTATTCCTTGGTGTATATGTGCCACATTTTCTTTATCCAATCTATCATTGATGGGCATTTGGGCTGGATGCAAGTCTTTGCTATTGTGAATAGTGCCACAATAAACATACTGCTTGTATCTTTGGAGCAGAATGATTTATAATCCTTGGGGTATATGCCCAGTAATGGGATTGCTGGGTCAAATGGTATTTCTGGTTCTAGATCCTTGAGGAGTCTCCACACTGTCTTCTACAATGGTGGAAATAATTTACATTCCCACCAACAGTATAAAAGCATTCCTGTATCTTTACATCCTCTCCAGCATCTGTTGTTTCCTGACTTTAATGATTGCTATTCTAACTGGGGTGAGATAGTATCTCATTGTGATTTTGATTTGCATTTCCCTAACGTCCAGTGATAATTAGCTGCTTTTCATATGTTTGTTGGCCACATAAATGTCTTCTTTTGAGAAGTGTCTGTTCATATCCTTCGCCCACTTTTTGATGTTTTATTTTCTTGTGAATTTGTTTAAATTCCGTATAGATTCTGGATATTAGTCCTTTGTTAGGTGCATAGATTGCAAAAATTTTCTCCCATTCTGTATGTTGCCTGTTCACTCTGATAATAGTTTATTTTGCTGTACAGAAGCTCTATAGTTTAGTTAGATCCCATTTGTCAATTTTGGCTTTTGTTTCTGTTGCTTTTGGTGTTTTAGTCATGAAGTCTTTGCCCATGCCTGTGTCCTGAATGGTATTACCTAGGTTTTCTTCTAGGGTTTTTATGGTTTTAGGTCTAACATTTAATTCTTTAATCCATCTTGAGTTAATTTTTGTATAAGGCATAAGGAAGGGGTCCAGTTTCAGTTTTCTGCATATGGCTAGCCTGTTTTTGCAACACTATTTATTAAATATGGAATCATTTTCCCATTGCTTGTTTTTGTCAGGTTTGTCAAAGATCAGATGGCTGTAGATGTGTGGTGTTATTTCTGATGTCTCTGTTTGTTCTATTGGTCTGTATATCTGTTTTGGTACCAGTAGCATGCTGTTTTGGTTACTGTAGCCTTGTAATATAGTTTGAAGTCAGGTAGTGTGATGCCTCCAGCTTTGTCCTTTTGGCTTAGGATTGTCTTGGCTATACGGGCTCTTTTTTAGTTCCATATGAAATTTAAAGTAATTTTCTTCTAATTCTGTGAAGAAAGTCAATGGTAGCTTGATGGAAATAGCATTGAATCTATAAATTACTTTGGGCAGTATGGCCATGTTCACAACATTGATTCTTTCTAAACATGAGCATGAAATGTTTTTCCAATTTTGTGTTCTCTCTTACTGAGAAGAAAGCATTTTTAAAACCCATACATACGATGACTCATTTCAGAAGAAAGATTTTAAGGAGCAATCTTCTCTTATATCTGGGCATATATGGTTTATGAGAGAAAAGCAGGCTAAGGAAGAAAGGGAGAGTATAATTAAGCAAAATTCTCAGTTATCTCAGTAGGAAACCAATAAAACCGTGTACAATCAGTAATTTACTAAGGATCTGTATGCATGTATGATACAAAGAGATTAAAATAACAACTGGAAAACATAAAACGTTAAATGTAGTTTTTGACATTAAAGGGAGGTATTTGAGGATGGAGCAAAACAATTTTTAATTAAGAGATCTTTATTATTTTGTTTTAAAATTATATACATTATACTTTTAACAATTATAACACAGTTAAACATCAACAAAAGAAATTTAACCCATTAGGCAATACTGTGGGCCTCATAATCCATAACATCTAAAACGAATCTCTATGAGCATATGATAAACCTTAGGTAGCTTGCTCCTATAATCATGTTATGAATTACTTCACTTCAATTAGGAGATACACCACCAAAACATATGCTGCCACTACAGCGCTCCTCTGCATGAATTAATGAAAATGCTGCTTTATGCTCTTTTTGTCCTTTTTGGCTGCAATTTGGAAATGCTTGGCTATAGTGCTGTTTAGAGATAGTTAAAGGTGGTTGCTAACATTTGTTATGCATCATGTCCTATGGATCCCCTTGGATACAAATGTTTTAATTACTCCAGTGGAATGAAGTGAAACACTTCACTGTATTGATTTGTCAGGTATAAGACATTCCTTGCCCTGCTAATTGTTGGCTCTGGCTGTTAAAGAGCCATGGCATCTTGGTTTGCAGCCCCGAATAAGTTACATAAATAACTTCCTTGTGGCTGGTCCACCTCCAAACTTGATGTGGTGCCACTATTTGTTAATATCATATCAGTGAGCAGACTTTCTCGGAATATGCAATGGCTTTCTTCATCTAGAAACTGCAGGAACAGTGACAGGTTAAGCACATGAATACAGGTGAAATAGCATTACAGCCCATGGCATCACCCAGAATTCATTTACATAAAAAAGCTATTTTCACAATCAGGTGGACCATACATGTCTACTCTGCTCTTTCTGGCCCAGCTTTTAATAACATTACATAACTTAAAACTTTTCTAAAATAAATTCTTTCCTGTTGATTTAACAGTGACAGTTATCTACAGTATATAGGATATAATTATGGACTAATATTAGATGGATTTATATGCATTGTGTTATATCAAAGAGAAATTATATTTCCTTACCACTCCACTTATCACCATAGAAATGACATGAAAACTCAAATAACCTGCATCTCCATGTGATTATTTTCTTTGCTTAATCTCGGGTGTCTCATACTGTGAGTAAGAGGAATCCATTTGTTCCTGACTACAACTTAGATGAATGTCCAACATGTGAGGTGAAAGTTACTGTGTGTAAGAAGCAACTATGACAATAAGAAGTCCAAGCATTTTTCAAATAACTTAATACACAACTCTGCCCAGTAGCGGAACTCTCTATGGAACAGGAGCAACCTGCTCTAATTGAAGTATTTTGGTGATACATGCAAATGTTAGGAAGAAAAAAAACAAAACAAAACAAAACAAAAGGCAGAGAAACTGCTCTTGGTCTCTGGGAGAATTCTTTCAGCTCTCAGTGTGATCTGTTTATCTTAGACTTAGAAGCATGTGGTCATGCTGTGGTTTAGAAAAAATACTGTTCTATACTCATACGTGTGCAAGTATCATTTTAATAAATTGTTTATCAAACAGTTGTTATATTTCCCCTATTACAATCCCAACTATGTATTTCGGAAAGGTAACTGCACTGTTAAATCTTTCACAAAAATAAAGCAGTAGTTACAAAGATTTTAGGCTGTAGCTGAGGAAAGGGGGAAGGATAATATGCTTTCCCTTTGCCTCTACCTTCTACTAGATTAAAGGTATTCCTGGACTGTAAATATGATTTTGAGAAATGTAATACAATTCGTCACTCCAGAATATTTTGAAAGCCCCATAAAGCTGTAAGACTGCTATTGGTTTTAAAATTTTTATATAGTGCTCCCTTTATTTATGAATACTAAATCATTCAAATAACAGTGAGTAAATGGTATTCCAAAAACTTTAACAGTCCCAAATATATAGGAAAGAATTATTTACTCAAAGAAGCCACTTTATGCAAATATACAGTTGTAGAGTGATGTTTTGTCACATGTAGAAATAGATGATAATAAAGGAATAACAGAGAAGGTATTCGTTTTATAAAATTTAATTTATTGTTGTTGTTGTTTTAGGTTTAATTGTTATCAATTTATTTTGGTAAGAGCATTTTACAAAATAAAATAAAATGTCATGTCCAAATCAGAAGAAACAAGAGCAATTTTTAGCAATACTTACATTAGTAAGGTTCAGAAAAATTGAAGAATGACAATCTTATCCTCAAGATTCCAGTTTCTGTGTAGATTCCAGAAATAATATAGAAGTATCACCTTGATCAAACCAGTTTTGCTCTCATGGACTGACTTTATTTATACACCTATATAAAAAGGTATATTGGATTAAATAATAATATATGTTCCACATTCATCATCCTATAATTCATACAATAGTTCTTTTTGTCTAAAATATAATTCTGTCTACATATTCACATGTAAATGTTTAAACTTTTTTTTTTTTAATAAAATCTCCTTCTTCACCATCAGTCATTCTTGGGTATATTTTTCAAAAGGTTTATAATGAATTTTTAAAATGTTTAGAATAGATTTAGATATAGAGATTAGTGGTGAAGGTAGTGCAGAGTTTCTCTATATCCATTACTCTTTGACTTGTTAAATCTTACCTTATTATGGTCCATTTGTCACAATAAGTGAAACAGTAGTGATACATTCTTATGAACTTAAAGTTCATACTATTTTCAGATTTTCTCACCTTTTAACTATGTCCACTTTCTCTTTCATGATAACACATTCAATATTCATGTTTACGCAGGCTCCTGTTTACTGTGACAGTTTCTCAGGTTTCCCTTGTTTCTGGTGACCTTGACATTTTTGAAGAGTACTACTCTGGCATTTTTACAGTGCCCTGTAATTGGAATGTGTCAGATTTTTGTCTCATGATTAGGCTGTAGTTATCCTTTTTTGTGAGGAAGACCACAGAGGTGAAGTGGCATTCTGGATACATCATATCTAGTAGGGTGCACACTGTCAACATGAATTATCACTATTGCTGTTAACAATAATCACTTGGTTGTGATAGTGTTTGTTGTATTTTTCCACTGTAACAGAAACTGCTTTTCCCCCTCTTTCCATACTCCTTGGAAATATTTCACTATGTACAACATACACATAAGGAGTGGAAAGTTAGACTCCACTTCTTTGAGGGCAAAAACATCCTAATAAGCCATTTGGCACTTTTTCTGTGTGAAATATTTGTCTACTCTTTCCAGTTATTTATTTATTAAATCATTTGTTTATATTACCATAGACTGATGAACATTTATTTATACTTCGGACTAGGAGCCAATACTATGTTTATGCGTTGCATGAAATGTTACAGATTTCACCACTGGGAGTTCTTTCATTTTGCTCCCATATTGCATTCAGATACCCTCATAATTATGATTTTTGTTTTTTGTTTAAAGCACTTCTTTACCTTCAGGCACTACAAGATGCTCCAGAACCATGTTGTACATTTCCTGCCCCAGTTCTAGAATCAGTCATTCCTCCCAGAATCCCTGGTTTCTTTGATTAGAGAATGGTATTAGAAAATAAGATCTGAGCGTTAGAAGCACTGTTTACTACCAGAGCGTCATTGCCTAAGCCCTCTCAGCTGACTGAGCAAGGAAATAACTGTGTGTATACAAATGCATATATATGTGAATATCTGAACATATTTATAACACATCCATCTGTATCTATATTAAACTAAACATGAGGTCATGTTGATGCCTCCAACTCTAAACCATCAGCATATGGATCATTCTAATATTCTCCTCTTGCTTATCTGTAACCTCCCACTCCAATAGTTTGAAACCTGGCGTCCACTGTCTACCATCTATTTAACTATCTGATACTAGTATATACATGTATTGTAGTTTTAGGACTGTTAACCTTTACTTTCGTGGGAAGCAACGTTATCAGTTAGAAATGAAGGTTTATTATGTGCATTCCCTTTTGCCTTTAGTCATATAGTCCCCATTCTTTTCCAAAGATACTTAAGGTCACTGTATTTCCCCACCCCCCACTATCCTCTTCAGTGAGGTTGTTTCATAATTTGTAATACAGATAGACTATTTTCTTATAGTTCCCATTCTATGCTGGGATTCCTGGAAATCCCAAATTCTTCAATTTCTGTACGCTAAGGTTCACTCTTTATGTGGAGAAGTTCTACGGGTTTTGACAAATGCACAATAGCATGCTATTTTGCATTACAAAATCAAACGGTATAGTCTAACTACCATTAAAAAAATCCCCTCTGGATATTCAGGCGATTCTCCTACCACCCTCCCAAATCTCTGGTAAGCATTGATGGATTTGCTATCTCTGTAACTTTGCCTTTACAAAATTGTATATAAATAGAATGATACTATATGTATCATTGTTTGACTTCTCTCTCAGCAAAATACAGTTAAGATTCATCTATCTTTTCGCATGGCTTGATAGTTCATAGTGTTTTATCACTGAAAGATAGTGTTCCACTTTATGGATGTTCTTCTGTTTGCTTATCCATTCATTTATTGAAAGACATTTGGTTGCTTCCCATGTTTAGTGATTTTGAATAGAAGTGTAAATCTTTGTGTGCATGTGTTAGTATGAATAGAAATTCTCAAATTGATGGGAAATACTAAGGAATGCTATGTCTGCACCACATAGCAAGGCTTTATTTAGCTTTATAAGAGGCTACCATACTGTATTCTAAAGTGGCTATCTCCTTTGGCATTTTGACCATTAATAATTGAGATTTCTTATTGCTTTGCATCTCCACCAATAATTTGTATTGTCAGTTTCTAGATTTGTAAGCATTAGACTGGGTGAGCACTGGTATCTCATTTTTTAAATTTTCATTTCCTTAATGGATAATGAAGTAGAGTGTGTTTACAGATTTTCCATTTGCATATTTTCTTGGTAAAATGTCTGCTCAGATTTTTTGCTCATTTTTATTTGGGTTCTCTGTTTTTCTTGTTGGGTTTTATGACTTGTGTATGTTGGCTAAATTCTTTATCAAATATACGCTTTGAAAATATTTTCCCCTAGTCTGACTTATTTTTTGATTATCTTAAGAGTGTTTTGATGAAACAGAAATTTGGCATTTTCTCTCTGCTTTTGCATGTGGATGTCCAATTGCCCCAGCATCGATTATTAAACAGTTTATTCCTTCTCAACTGTATCGCCTTGGTAGTTTTGCTAAAAATCAATTGACAATATTTGTGTAGGTCCACTTCTGTGATCCATATTTTATTCCAGTTTTCTATGTCTGTTATTTCATCAATACCATACTTAATTATTAATTGTAGCTTTATACTAAGTTTTAAAATGAAGCTGTGTAAGTCCTGCAACTTTGTTCTCCTTTAGGTTTTGTTGGTTGTTCTTATTATCTTTCCATATAAACTTTTGAATTAGTTTGTTAATATTTACAAAATTATTTCCTATGATTTTGATTTACTTGGATTGAATCTATAGATCTACATTTTTTTTTTACTTAAGGATGAGAGTGACAATTTCCAAACCCTACATTTTGAAGTTGAAACTGAAAGTCAGTATCCTTTGATTAAAAGTGATATGTTATTGGTGTCTACTAGCGAGATAATAGGATGAGGATGGTATTCGTTTGTCATGGTGGATAGTGTTTCAATAATTTGTTTTCAAATAAGATTCAAAATTAGAATATATTTTGTATGAGTATGACATATATGGCTGTCTTAGTGAAAATAGTAATTATTACCTTGATTTTTCTGTCACAAAACAACTCCCCTCCTTGAAAAATTTCAGAGTTACATTTGATAGCAGATACCCTAATCAAAATGAATTTTCTTTGATTTCATCTGATTTACTAGTACTTAAAAGTTACTGACAAAGTTATCATAAGCCAAAATTTTAATGTTCCTTTGTTATGTCAATGATTTGGTGATGTAAGTTAGTAGAAAATCAGAGATGGCTAAAAATACCTCCAGCTGTTAAAGGATCCCAGCCTAAGTTATCCGAGTAAATGCCACATTCCCCTATAGGCTTGTCTGATGTAATGATATATTCAGTGTTAATTAACCATAGAGAACCCATTTGGGAAAATATAGACAAGGTTGCATAGGAGTGAGACAATAGTTAAGAATCAAAAATCATAAATCTGGAAATCCTGATGCCCCATGAAATCTTAGCTAGACAATAATTAAAAGTATGTAGATATTTTAAAATGTTAACAGCAGTTAACACAAATAGCATTTTTATTACATGCAGAATTAAATTGTATTAAATGCTTGAACTGGAAAATATGTATATTTAGTTACTTGGTCGGAAAATTGGAAGAAATTTACTTATATCCAATATCTTCTCATCACGCATAAAACGAAGACCTAAGCAATCATATGATTCTGGGAAACATTTACTATTTCAAAAAGATTCTCATTGTTACAAATAATTAAGTAGATGTCATAACTGCTTTTAAATAACTCACACATACACACACACGCACAAAAAATTTCTGAAACTGTGTCTAAGTTACAAAGGTCTGGGCTAACAGTAACCACAAAAAATGTTTAATAGTATGTTGTATTATGTCATGGTAGATTATTTATGGGCAATGGAGCAAGATGTTCTTAAAGAGAGTTCTCAACATATGACAGCATTCCATCAAGGAAGTCCATAAACCATATCTCCTCTACATTTTTGTCACATCGAAGGGAGACACAATTTTCTCCAATAAGGTGCAATAAGAATATTTGCAGAATAGACATCTTTAGTTGTCCCAAACTGCCTAAAGACTAATATTTGCGTGGATATGTGATTATAAAATATTAGTAAAGCAAAGGACAAAGGCAAATAAATATTGATGATGAAATTTACACGAACTCTGAGTAAATTGCACAGAGAAATGAACTATCTAAACTAAAATTTGTCTTCAATTAGTGTAGCAGTCCTAAATGGAGATGGTGATTATATTGATGAGTGTTAACACACAATAACGACCAGAGTGTTAGCTCACAATACAGACCAGAGTGGGTTACAGTAATGGATCAGAGGATGATATGGAACCAGCAACAGGCCAGAAAGAATGATGAAAAAGTATTTCTTTTCTCTAGAATATTATGAATAAATTAGAAGTTAATGTTAGTTTAAAACTAAAAGTTATGTATGTGAATTCCAGTTTTGCATATGTGGTTATGAAGGCAGTTCAATGTGGACAAATTGCTCAGATTTGATTTCTGGTCCTAATACTTAACAGTGGTATAATATTGGAGAAAGATTCATTTTCCTAATCATCTGAGATAATAAATATAGCAGTACCTCAAAACCATAGGATCATTATGAGGATTAGATAATATAATAAATGCAGTGTGCTTAAAAGAGTGTCTTGCATTTAATAATTGCTCATAAAATTAGTTTCTTCATTATATGTTATATAAACAGCATATAAAATGCTGATATGTAAAATACATACATGTATCATAAATTGTGTATGTAATAGACCAGCAAAGTTATGAATACTATAGAAATATATGTTAAGCACATGTATAAAAGTAAGTTTGCATATTTTTATTTGAACATTTTTGTTCGAGAGAGTGAGTGTGAGAGTGGGGGCATCTTTATAACAATTTGATTCTATATAGTAAATTAATTTTTTCATTTATATTTTTATCCTTCTATCCATTAAAAATCAAAAAGAGAAAAAACATTCTATATGGAGTAACCTGACATTAGAGTATCACATTATGGATAAAATCTCTATTATTTTGGAATGAGCAATCTTCAGTAGGCCTCATATTAGTGAGTGTAAAATGCACTTGATTGGCATATGAATGTTAATCTACCTTTTGTGAAAGAATATTTATAAATTCCATTAAGGGCATCTTTTATAGTCAAATGACTAAATTTTTCTTGTAATTATTCAATTTAATTATACTTGCAATCTAGAGTCACCATATAATTATATACTTTCTATTTTATGTTTTATTAATTAAGTTCCTTGAAAATGAGGAATACAACATCAAATCTATAAATGACTTGTCATATTACAATCCCTTACCTGGACTTAGCAAACCACACACTCACAGACACACATACACAAATGCAGCACACACACACACACACACACATACACATCTACATACTGTTTCAAACTTTGAAGTAGAAATAGCTTGATTCCAGCAATATGGAGTATAATTAAAGGACCACACAATTTATCATCTAAAGCAGAACATCTTGAAAGTGAAAGGTAGCTTTATTTATAATTACTCAGGAATGACAGATGTGAAGGAGATTGTCATAGGCAAGCCAAAATGCATGGTGACCCTAACTGGAATATGGGAAAGAGAGCATATACAGTGTTCATCAGCTTGCATGATAGCAAACACTCTTGATTCGATTTGAATCCAGGTGCTAACCTTTTACAGCTGGATAAGTTAAATTATAATCTCCTTAGTCATGAGTTTTCTCATACCAACAGAGGGGTTAATATTACCTTTCATAGAATTGCTATGATAATCTGATGTGAAAATGTATATAAAGGAATAGTTCTGTTATGTAAACACAAGATAGGTTAACCGCTGTGTTACTACCTCCATAGTTTTAATGATAAAACAATTTGTTTCCTGGTGATAAACAACATACATTAGTTTATTTGTTCTGTTGATAAATATGGTGAATTAAAAATAATTGCATTTTAGGATGTGCTTTGAAAGGAAACGAGTTAGATCATATATATTTGTGAGCCTTCTGCTTTCGTTCTTACCTATATTAATCTCTATATATACTTTCTTCTTAGTTTGCAATTTTCCTAAATATAGGGACCGTGTCAGTAATTTACTTTAAAATATTTAGAGTTTCTCTAAATATTGCTTATATTTTGGAACAAAAATAGTTTTACCTAACTTTAAGTTCCATTTCTATAACAAATTAGGTAACTCTTGAAGTTGCTTAAAAACTTTAACATGTAGTATTTTCCTATGTTCTAATGTAAAATATGTTCCATAAATACAAAAAAAAATTGAGGATTTTTTTTTCAGATTCTATGTAACTTTTAATCTGTTCTGGATATATTACTCAATACTGAAATGCATAAATCTTGTTCCAAAATATGCACAAACGTTTATACACAGAACACAAAACTGTACCCTTAATATGGTTAAATGCTAAATTTTATGTTATATCTTTTACCACAATGAAAATTTTTGAAAAAATGAAATACCAGCTAATGTATTCTCTTTGGATAGTTAACACAATTTGTGAAGATACAGACCTCTAAAACATTATGTTTGTAATCTTCAATGTGCCAGCAAAAATGAATCATTTAGTTTATTAATGAAATGCAGTGAGGCTTATGAGTAAATTTAAATATATTACTGTATGTATACACAGAATTTGTACATAGTAGAATCTCGAATATAAGTGTCTACCACAAAAGCTTAGAGTTACAAGGGATCACCCTACAAATAATCCTCCTCCAATTACAGATATCCTTTTAAATGACATTTGCAGCAAAAACACGCCCTCCCCATTGTACAGTCTCGTTAACAAAGAATTTATTACTTTACAAAAAATCTCACTCTGTGGTAAAAAAACAATGCGTAAGAAAATTCAATGTTGCCGTAACAGTAACTTGTACTCATTAGTTCAGCTTCTAGATTTTGTACTCTAATAGTCTAATCTCTTTGATATTTCTTTAAATCTGTGGAAAGAGCTCTTAAATCTTCCATTTAGTTGTTACTTTGTTTTGTTTCATTTTAGGATGAAAGAAAATTATCCCACTTTTTAAAATTATCCTGGTAATCAGAACTTTTATTCCCAGAAGTGATTATGAGAGATGTAGTATAATTTATGCCAGTTACAATGGGTTTGCTATACCATTTTTTCTGTATATTATATTCCAATTAATACATCCTGAAGGTAATGCTGCTTTGTACAGTTAGTTTTAGACTGCCACTACATTTATTTAAAAGTGTGTGAAAGTAGCGTATTTGTATTTGATGTGTAGTGTATTTATGGAGTGTGTGTTCCAAAGACTGGGATCCTGCATACTTATTTACCAGAATTGTAGTGCTTATTTTTGGAAAATAAATGTTTTACTCATTACTTTGTCAGTCTGCCCTGTCCCCATTCATTATATCACTTGTGCTTATATTCCCTTATAGTTAAATTATCAAGCCAAACTCTCAGAGACAAAACACATGGTGATCAGGACAAATATAACAACATGAGAAGCTTTTTAGCATCAGTAGCACAAAAAAATCCACAAATAACCAAAATGCTCATAAAACTCTCAAGTTGAAAACACTGAACATGATAAAGGAAGGGCTGATTATTTGTTGCATAGAATTATAAGGCAATGAGAAAGGGACATGGGAATAAATATTGAAAAGAGGACATTGATATAAGAATAGTCTTAGTCCAGAAGTCATATTTGGTACTTTATTGTATTATTTGTATTTTATTTCAACACACCTATATTACATTGATTAATAGACTAATTTATGTTATACTTTGATATCTATAAAATAAAATATTTGATACATCAAAATCAGATTTCATAACAGAAACACCTCAATTACTAAAAGGACACATTATTCCAAAGAATGTAATGAGATCTGTGACTTTGGCTGTCTTTAAACTTCTCTTGGCTGTTTTCTCACTTTAAATTGGGCAATACAAACTAATCTTCAACTTACCTTCAAATCTGAATAATCTATGATTGAATAATATATAAGAGATCTGAAAGAGAAGTTACAAAATTTACCAAAGGCCAAGATATATAAAATTCTGAGGCTATTACCATCCTGCCAACTTCCCTGAAAGTGCAGTCTCTTTAGTTCAGAGAACCTTTGCATGGGATTCTGTCTTCAAGTGGAACCCTTTAGACTAAAGTCTATGATTCATATTTATATCTCCTTCCTTAAATCTTCTCATTCACAAATACATGTGTGTCTCTAATACCCCCACAGAAATAATCAGGATCCATATCTCACTCTATTCCCACATCCCTTCCCAAATGGAAAGTAAATACTATAGTTACCTTATGACTACTTTTGCTGCCAGAGTCCTGAGTAGAGTTCCATCTTCTATCTAGACCATTGTACTGCCTGACCAAGAAATGGCAGAGGTCTCTTCTACAGATTTCCAATCCAACCCGAGTAGGTTTGTTGGAGATACTCATTATCAAGTTTAAAATGTTGTCCTTTCTTCCTAGTTTACTGAGAAGCTTTATCACAAGTTGGTTTTGGATTTTGTCAAATGCTTTTTCTGCATGTGTTGGTAAGACAATAGAATTGTTCTATTTTAGCTTGTTAATGGGATAGATTAATTGTTTTTTCTTCATTCAACAAATATTTATTAATACATTTTTAAATTATGTGAACTGACAGATAATAGAGACAGTTATTAGATGCAACATGATGTTTTGATTTGTATTTACAATGTAGATTGATTAAATCAGACTAAAAGACATAAACTAAAACATATAAAAATATGGAGAGATGCATCTCTATTCTGGGAGTGGTTGGGTCGTTCCTCATTCCTTACATACCTGGGAATACTCCCACTTCTTTGGAAGATCAAACCTAACATAACACTATAGTTGGTTTTTCACATAAGGCCCAAATCAGTGTTATGGAAAAAGTACTGATGTTTAGTTTTCATTTCATTTCATTTTCATTCATTGTTTTGTTTTTTTTTTTGTAAACTTTTCATTTTAGAACAATACAATTTTTACAAAATGATTGCAAACTAGTACAAAATTTTCCCATTCTTTCCTATTATTAACATTTAACTTAGTGCTCTGTGTTTGTCATAATTAATGAACCAATACTGATACATCATTAGGGAGAACAGTTCTACCATTTTCTTTGTAAGTCAGCTATCAAAGTTATTCTGCCTACCCGTCATTTTTTAAGATTTTTCCATGCCACAGTTACACACCGGTTTACTGTGTCTCCCAAAATACAAGAGATCGTAAAAACTCTATGACTTGTCCTGTCAGAATCTTTTGCTTAAGCTTGAAGTGATGTTAGTGTGAGGGTTTGTTAATTCCTCTACGGAGAGCTAAGAGCTCTCCAAAAATCTTCTCTTATAATACCCACACTCCCTCCCACTTACATGCTGATATTGTTGAGGGTGTTAAGTCTCCCATAGTAAGTTTTACCCTTCCTCTGCAATTTCCCCATCTTACCCAAGAATATAGTGTCTATTATTTGTTTTCTATAGCTGAGATTCTCCAATACCTTCGTTATTATATCAGAACAATACAAATCAAAACCACAAAATGATATACTGCATACTTACCACAATAGTTGAAAAGAGAAAATACGAAGTGTTATCTAAGCTGTAAACCAACAGACTGTCATACCCTGGTGGTGAGATGATATGTACTTGTAGGATCATTTTGGAAACTATTTGACAGTATCTCCAAAATTTGAATATATTCTTCTGATGATCCAGACATTGTATATCCAACAAAAATGTGTATGGATGTTTACCAAAAGATAATCACTAGGATGTTTGTAGCAGCATTGTCTAAAATAGATTCAATCTGGAAACTACCCAAAGGCCATCAGTTATAGAATGGACAGATAATAAATAATGACATGGTCAAATCAGGGAAATTATGCCAAAATAAGAATAAATAATCTTTAAAAATCCACAGTTAGGGTTCCCTTTTCTCTCCATCCACTCTAATAAAAGGTAATACTATGTTTTATTGACTCCCTGTCAAATACCTCAATAGTAAAAATTATGAGCCTTAATTATCTGGTTCGCATTACATCTGACTTCTGTCATTATATAGAAACTTACTGACATTCATCTTTTCGTTAATAGCCGTTCTAACAGGCATGGATGATATCTAATTATGGCTTTAATTTACATTTCCCTGATAATTAGAGATATTGAACATTTTCTTTTATGTCTGTACACTGTTGGTGGAAATGTAAATTAATATAGTGAATTTGGAAAATAGTATGGAAATTTATTAAAAACTAAAAATAAAATTAACATATGATCCAGTTATCCTACTTCTGGGGTAAATATCCAAAAGAACTGAAGTTGGTATGTCAAAAGGATAGCTGTATTCATTTCATATGTTCAGTTTAGCATTATTAATAATCGCCAGGAGATGGAAGCAATGTAAATGTCCATCAACAGATGGATAAAGATAATGTGGTATGTATACTGAATGGAATACTATACAGCCTCTAAAAAGAAGGAGATTTTGTCTTCTGTGACAACACAGATGAAATTGGAGGACATTATGCTAAGTGAAATAAGCCAGGTGCAGAAAGACAAGTGTGGTATGATCTCACTTATATGTGGTATCTAAAACAGTTATTCTCATCCAAACAGAAGCTAGAAAGGTATTTATTAGAGGCTAGAGTAGGAAAGGGGGAAAAAAGGCTGGAAAAAAAGGAGATGTTAATGAAAGTGTACAAAGTTTCAGTTAGACTAGAGGAATAAGTTTTGGTGATCTTTTGCACCATATAGTTGCCACAGTTAATAATAGTGAGTTCTATATCTCAGAATTTCTAAAATAATGCATTTTCAATGTCCTCACAACAAAAAATGCTAAGTTGGTGAGGTAATGGATTTATTAATTACCTTGACTGCATCTTTCTACAATGTATTCATCATATTGTACTCCATAAATATATAAAATTATTTGTCAATTAAAACTAAATTTAAAAAAATAGGCCAGGTGCAGTGGCTCATGCCTGTAATCCCAGCACTTTGGGAGGCTGAGGTGGGAGGATCACAAGGTCAGGAGTTCGAGACTGGCCTGACCAACATGGTGAAACACTGTCTCAAAAAAAATACAAAAGTTAGCTGGGCATGGTGGCGTGCACCTGTAATCCCAGCTACTCAGGAGGCTGAGGCAGAAGAATTGCTTGAACCCAGGAGGCGGAGGTTGCAGTGAGCCGAGATTGGCCACTGCACTCCAGCCTGGGTGACAGAGTGAGACTCTGTCTCAAAAAAAAAAAAAAAAAAAAAAAAAAAAAATCAGTGAACTTCAAAAACAAAATATCTGTTGGAGAATTGCTTTATGGCTGAGCATGTCATGTGGTTGATCTTAGAGTATGTACTGGTGTGCAGGTGAGAAAAAAGTATTTTTTTATTGTGTTGGGTGGAGTAGGTATCTGTTAGGTCCAGAGACCATTATCCTAAACAACACAGTAACAGAAAACCAGATATTACATGTTCTCACTTATAAGTGGGAGGTAAACATTGAGAACACATAGACACAAAGCTGGGAACAATAAATACTGAGGCCTACTTGGGGGAGTAGAGCAAGAATTGAAAAACTATCTACGAGGTACTATGTTCACTATCTGGGTGATGAAATCATTTGCACACCAAACCTCAGTTACTTGTAATCTACTCATGTAACAGACCTGCACAGGTAGCCCTGAATCTAAAATAAAAGTTGAAAAAATGATAAAAATAAAACATAATGTTCAATAAGTAAATTCTGACACAAAATAATACACGTTGTATTATCTCATTTACCTAAAGTGTGTGTTGGAAGAGAAAACAAATCAAAATTGTTATAAATTGAGCTAGTGGGACTCCTCTGGGGGAGATAAGGACTAGAAAAGAGTGTGATAGGGGTTCTGTGGCAGTTGCTCTTTTTCTGAATTTGAATGTTGGTTTCACAGATATGTTTAGTTTGTGGAAATAAGTCCAGCTATTTATTTATGTTACGGCATTTTACTGCATGTCCATTAGGATCTTAAATTAAATTTAATCATTTGTGCTGGAGCTGCAAAGTAAGTAAAAAAAAGATTTACATTTTTTTTTAAAAAATAAGGAAAATTGTACCGTTAAATTAATACGGTATAATCACTGTTTCTCCAGGTTTCTCTTAGGTTAGACTTTTTCCATGCAAGTGACAGAGGCTCCCTTGTTATTTGATTCTTTCTGATTGTAGCAATATCTATTCTAATAAGAGCTAGTACTACCACTCATTGACTTCCTATCTAGTTCTTCACAAAGCAAAAGCTTTGAGCCTTAATTCCCTGGTTCCATTATACCTAACTTTTGTAATTACACAGGAATAGTCAAAAATGTATGTTCTAACACAGCTTATCACTTAGACTTTCCATTTTCTCACAACACCAACAATTAACAACTCCATCGTTCTTGTGACTATCCTTTAAAACTTGTCATCTCAGTATATTTCCACATCATGAATTTTATTTTCTCATAATTCATGCCCTTAACTTGAAGACGGAATCTCGCTCTGTCACCCAGGCTGGAGTGCTGTGGCATGATTTCCTCTCACTGCAAGCTCCGCCTCCCGGGTTCACGCCATTTTCCTCCCTCAGCCTCCTGAGTAGCTGGGACTACAGGCGCCCACCACCACGCCCGGCTAACTTTTTTGTTTTTTTTTTTTTTTTCAGTAGAGACGGGGTTTCACCATGTTAGCCAGGATGGTCTCGATCTCCTGACCTTGTGATCCCTCCCAAAGTGCTGGGATTATAGGCGTGAGCCACCTCGCCCAGCCAATAATCTTATTTCTTTATTCTCTTATCTGTTCACGCCAAGAACTCTGGTGTCTTAAACAGTTCTGGTGGTCGTGGTACCGTCAGGACTCTCTTGGATTTATTCCCTTCTTATCAATCTTCAGTTTTTTTCATATATCACTTCAGTTTCTGCCATTATCTGCAATTGCTTTATCTTTTTATAATTGGACTTCTTTGTCAATTCAATAATGCCCAGTTCTATATCTGTACCTAGACTTTCAAATTCTATTGGAGAAAATGGTATAACGTATATGTTGTGGCTATTAGACTTGTGTGTTCTATAAATGTGACTAGATCTTTGACACATGCATCAGGACATACTGCTTAGTAATGTTGTGTAAGAAACTACCTCAAAATTTTGTGACTTAAAACAACAATTAATTTATTCTCACAGATGTTTGGGTCAGATGGGGTGACTCCACTTTATGTTTGATATCTATGGGTCTAGGTTGGTTCCACAAGTTAGTTCATTCTTGGTCAAGTAGGCCAGCTGGAGAATTCCTCTCACAGCTATGACAGAGGATCAAAGAATGATGTCTAATAATGCAAATGATTTCTACGTATCTGCTCGCAACACGTCTAAAATCCTTTGACCAAAGCACTCACAATCCTGAGCTCAAAGTCAAAAGTGGAGAGTTGTGTGGAAATTTAAAAGGCAAAAGACAGTACACAATGTCCATGAACAAACCAATACTACGGTGTGTTTCTGTTTGGCTCCAAATATAATTCCCTCATTGTAACAGACCCTTTGTCTCCTACTTTGCAGGGAAAAAGTCTGTTCAGCATGAATTTCTACAATTTTCTATCTTCTCATTTATGAGAATCTTCTCATTTATGAAAATCCGTCTTTGGATTTACCTGTATTTCTTTTCATGCTTTCCTATATCTTTCCATTCTCAAAGTGAAAGAAAATTTGTTCGTTTTAGTATATTCTCAAGCTAATTCTTAAAAATTTAGATTCCTGTTTCTCAATTGAGCACATCTGTCTTTCTAATATCTGTGTGTGTGCGTGTGTGTGTGTGTGTGTGCAGGTACACATCCTCTAACTTCTCCTGTCTTGTTTATATAAGGTGCTGTAAAAAAGTCTATGTCCTGGAGGCATTTTGTTTAAAACATAATATTCAAAATCAATTATTGGGGAAGACAAATGTAAAAAATATGTATTTCATCTTTTAAGGCCAATTGCTTTAAGATCCTTCAGGGAGATTATGGGAAAGAAAAAAGTTTGCCTGATTTCTAAGAATCCCTTAGACAGCAGTGGCAAATTAGCAAGGTCAATGCAAACTTCTCAGGATGTACCTGTATCCTCGACTCCACTGGAAGTGGTTCCTTTTACAGCCATGGTCTTATCCTTTGGGATGAACCATGTATCCTCTATCACCTGGGAGAATGGTCTTCTCCAGTATCATATTTCTCTGCTTGCTCCTTGTATGTCTTTTTAAAGGTGATTTTGAATATCTGTGATGTAATCGGTTATGTCAAGGTTTATAACATAACTACCCAGGAGAAACCATATTTTTTCTCAATTTGATTTCCTTGAGGACACCACATTGTCAACCCAAACCATCCTGTTCATCTCTTTTTACCCACTTTTCTTAGTTCCCATCTTGCTCTTTTGAGTTATATCCTTCCTCATGAATGCCTCTGGTATTTTACCTAGATAAAAATGTTCCTATCTTCCTATAGTGAGGTGAGTAATGCTACAAAATGTGATTTATTTGGCTCCCATGTTCTCCAGGGGATTGTCCTACTACTCTGTTTTGGATTATTTTGAATTCCACTGTGAGTTATAATAACAATTTATCTATGAAATAAGCCATCTCTCACCACAAAAGATTGACAGGATTGAAAAATGTTTGCCTACAAAAGAAGAAAAAACATACAAAACTATTGAAAAATGCATGAGGAATTCCTACTGACTTATTTAGAAATTCTAGCTACTGTGGGGATAGACAACAAAATTTCAGTTACTTTTTTTTTTTTTAAAGTAAATCTTTCCATCAAGTGGGTTGATTTGGATCGTGATTTCAGAATGTTTATAAATTCATATGTATCCTCTTGAGAAATATCAAACTCTTAAAATAGTTTTAAGAATGTCTGTTTGTTGTCAATGCTAAGAACTTTGTATTTTTAATAATAAATTCAGTACTATAAAATCCAGGTGAAGAAAAAAAAAGAAAGAAAAAGGACTGGGATGATTCAATAGCTAGCTAAAAAAGCATGTCTTCAGGAGATAGATATTTCTGGTTTGGCCAACTCTCCTCCCGCTTTTCTTGTAAACAATGGTCATTTATTTAAAAGGCAACAGAACAGGAAAATAAAAAAGTATAAAATGAAACTAAACTAAAATGACAAACATAAAAATATTGAAAAGAGAGAACTTGAGGTTATCATCAGAGAAGGAAGGACTGGGTCTATGAGTTAGCCCTGTTCTTGGCCTGGCCTGAACCTACTCATAAGAACCCAGAGTCCTGAGATTTTGATTCTTCCTTTATCCAGTGGCTTTTCTCATGGTCAAGCAAGAATTATTGAAAGTCTGTGCCTTATTTGGAAGTATTTTCCATGTTCCATGCCTCTGAGCAGAGGTTAAAATACTATGTGAGAGGCTGGGTTACATGTGAACTGGTCAGATGCTTCACTGAGTTCTGCATTCACTAAGTCTAGAATTGTGCCGTCAGTTCTCGGACCTATTTTCTTCTTGCGTCTCTCAGTCCTAATCACTGCAGACAGGGAAAGGGCAGTAGTGAGTGTAGGAGAAAGGAGTTGGAAGAGAGGCAGTTAGTTCTCCCTCTGTTTTTTACTCAACTAGATAGGACTGTTGGAACCCTTGATTCTGATTATAGCATTTCTACCATCTACCCAGCAACTCTGCTTCTAGAACTCTCTCTACCACCATGCATCTTTCCTCTAACAGGCTGAACTCTTAATCACAGCATTCCCATTCTGAATTGACTGTGTCTTTTTTGGAACTTGAACTTAGGTATCACATTTTCTAGTAGCTGGAAGAAAGAAACTTTTATAAGGATCTGGTTAGTAAATCCTTATTCCCATTCACCCTAAAATCCTTTAATTAGGCTTGATTTTTCTCTTTTTCTACAAACCTGTGACTCTCATAATGCATGTGTAACCCAAGTATTCAGTAAGCAGTTTAGCAGTGATATTCTCAACAAGTGGAGTGTTAACCTGTATTGTTTTTCTTTGCTTCTGTTTCAAATTCTATCTTAGACAAAAAGAGCACAGGAACATGAAGACATGATGTGAGTAGAAAAGGCTCACCTGTGAGTTTGAAAGCATGAGTGTCAGAGTAACCTGAAAGCAATGTAGAATCCAAATAAGCTCTGAACCCAACTGTGAGCTCTCATGCTTCCTGCAGTTTTCACATTAATCTTAATCACTTTTAAATCATTTTCTTTTATCAGTGTTTTATCAGTTCCTTCTCTTTATCTTCCTAAAGGGGTTTTCACTCACAGAAAAATCAAGAAAGCTTAGACATGATTTTTTCTGCCTTAATTTTCCTGGGGACTTCCTGGATCATGGATGCCAATAATCACCAAGGATGTCATATTATCCACCCAAAGTTGTCTGCTCTCTTATCCAGTTTCTTTGTAAGGCCGTGAAGGGAAAACTGGACAGAACACACCTGTTCATCTGTTTACTACTCTGAACTCAATTCTCCACTACATTGAGACAATCTATCTCTCTACATAGATAATCCAACAGGTTGGACATGTACAGAAGAATAAAGGTTGGCGTTTTAGTGAATTTATGCATCTCCCTCATTGCCTCCTCTTATTCCATAGAGCCAGAGGATGTAAATAACTCTGACAGGGGAACTATCTAACAATTGGATAGTGTGTTTCTCTGCAAAAAAAAAAAAAAAAATCAGCATGCTGTTATCATGCTGGGAATGATATTAGAAGCTGGGAAAAGAAATACATAAAATCTCAAGGGAAGAACGTCCAGACTCAGCTATAACAAACAAGATCCTCTTTACAGACTCTTTCTGCTTCTGATCTGAGTTTTCTTCCTTGAGTGCTCCTCTCCTTTTCCATTATACTACCTTCTCAGGTATCTACCCAATTCACTCTCTTAAAAAAAAAACAAAAAAAACTACATCTTCTATGGGAATAGGCTTCTTTTTGTTCGTTTGTTTCCTCCTATTTTCTGGAAAGGAAATTTATTCTTTGGGTTTCATTTGAGTGAAGATTGACATTCCCCTCTTTCACTATTAACAGGTTCCTGAGAACAGAGAACTTTAATCTTCCTGGATCCTACAATTCTAGATCAATAGTGCTACCACTTAGTTACCTACAGGGAGATATATTTTCATATTATATCAAATATGCGGTAAGCGTATCACATGGAAACTACTGATAATTATCATTGGAAACCATACAGTTTAATTGTACATTTGGGACAGAATATTTCCCCTACTAATTCCTATCATCCAGCCTTCAATTACTGACTTTAAGAGCATATAGTTGTTTCTTTTCACACTTAAGAACTCGGCATCACTGCAACTGTCACTAAGCTGCTCCTCAGAAGCCGCTTCTCTATTTTCATTCTGGTCTTACTGTTCTAGAACGAGAAGGAGTTAGCTCATCCATCTTAACAATGAACTATTTCTATTCTCTGCTTGTCTGTTGCTATGAACTGAACTACGTCACTCCCCACCCCAAGAATCATATGCTGATGCCCTAATCTCCAGTGAGGTGGTATTTAGAGATGGGGCCTTTGGGAGACCATTAGGTTTAGATGATGTCATACGGGTAAGGTCCTCATGATGAGATTAGTGCACTTTGAAGAAGAGATAAAAGAGTGCTTATTTGTTCTCTCCTCTTCTCTCCACCATCAGCAAATCAGAAAGAGAGCATTCACCAAAAATCAGCCATGCTGGCACCCTCATCTCGAACTCCCAACCTACAGAAATATGAGAAAATAAACTTCTGTTGTTTAAACTACTCAGTCTACAGTATATTGCTATGACTGTCCAAGCCAATGAAGACATCCATGAACTTAATGAAGTCAGGGATTGTGTATAGCTTCTTTATAAGTACCCACAAGTACTTTACATGTGCTTTATAACTACAGGTGATCTTCTGCTTATGTTCCAATAAATCCGTGGTAAGTTAAAAATACTATAAGTCAAAAATTAATTTAATACATCTAACCTATCAAACATCATAGCTTAGCCTAACCTACTTTAAACTTTCTCGGAACACTTACATTAGCCTGCAGTTGGGTAAAATCACCCAACACAGAGCCTATTTTATGATAAAGTGTTGAATGTCTGATGTAATTCATTGAGTACTGAAGTAAGGCTTCTACTGGACACATAGATTTTATACCATCATAAAGTTGAAAAATCATAAGTTGAACCGTCATAAATTGGGTAGTGTCTGTACCTTCTAAATACTTTATTAAGTACTCAATAAATATTTGTTTACTTAATAAACATAGGTCATAGGCCAGCGAGAAAAAATCTGTTTCATAACTCAAATAATCCAATCCAACTTATCATGGCCAGAAAGTCTACACAAGGGATGGTACCTAATACCTGTAGTAATAAACTTTATTGATTTGGGAGAAGAATATTCTTGCATTATGGATGAGCTTTGCAGTGGCAGCAGAAAGCTGACTAAGGAGTAGGACTCTGGCCATCTCTCAATCTCTCTTTATATCAGAAAGAACACTTATATAATTGAAAGCCTGACATATCTAAGCCATCTTCAAGAATTCAAAACGTAAAAGAAAGGAAGCAATTAAGTTGGTTACTTTCAAGTAAATCAAACAATCTCCATTTTCCTGTGAGAGTGAAGTCAGAAGACCCCATTAAAAATCACCTGTGCTTATGTCCAACACTACAGAAAATATCGCCAGTCTCCTTCCATTGCCTTAATTCCAACACCTTTAACATTGGCTTCATGCATGTTATTTTCTCCCAGTTTCTTTACTGCTAATTTCTGCCTCACTGCACAGAACTTTCAAATTCTTCAGCAGCAATTTATTTTCTTTAATGCATTTTTTCCCACTAGATGATAGTGGTTCTATGCTATATTGCTCATGGACCAATCTCATTCCTTTTCCACATATCAGTTCCCTAATTACCCTGGAGGGTGTTCAGAATTCATTGCTATTGTTCAGAATCCATTACCTGAATTGATAGTTTCTAGGGATACTCACTTGTATCCCTACCCCATGCCTTTGGGCCATGAGTTGAAATGCAGTTCCAGCAAGGTGGAATAAAAACCAAAACCAAGCCAAAACAAAACCTCTTTAGATCTGAACTTGTTTTACTACCATGGCTTGGGGCCATAAGTTGAAATGCAGTTCAAACAAGGGTGGAATAAAAACCAAAGCAAAACCAAAACAAAACCTCTTTAGATCTGAGCCTGTTTTATGAATGTGGCACTTGTCCTACTAGAGTTGAGGCTTTCATCTCTGCAGTTCCTGGATAAAATCTTGGGAGGTCATGTACATTTTCAGGAAATGCTAAGATCTCTGTTATAGAGAAAAGGAAGTTATAGGTAGGAAAAGGATGATAGGGCCTCTTGACACTATGTTTTCTTCTGGTTTGTTTTGTTTTGTAATGGCAGCACAATGGCAAATCATTTCTCTCCTACCACAGGACTTCACAAGACCCTCCAACTCTTCTAGCAGTAGCATATTATAACTATGAATGTCCAAATCCAGGAAGACATGCTGCCATTGCTATTCACAGGCCTGGAAGAAGTAATTAAATGAGGGAAAATATGCAAACATATGATGCTGCAAATAGTTTTGTTGGCAAGAAAATAGGACATTGCACAAAATGTACTCAAATATTAATTTAACAAGAGGCCAGGACATTCTGAGCGTATAAGGAACTAGAGAAGCAGTTTGAAGAAAGTGTGAGAAGTTTGACGATGTCTCTGAGGAAAATGGTGGTTGGAAATTACTAAGTGCAGTCAAGAAAAAAAGAAAATTTTCAAGAAGTATCAAAGGATTTAACTGAAGTATTATGGATTTAATACCATAAATGTAAAGAAACACCTATCCAACCAATTATGTGAATTTCTATGACAGTGACCAGAATTGTAAAGTAAAGTAGAAGAGTAGCTGAGGTGTTCATTGGTTATGTATACAGGGTATGTGGCAAGAGAGTTAAGGGTGCTGACAGGACTGCTTTGAAGTGATATCTCATGGGATATGGGATGGATGAGGAGGAAAAGAAAACTGATTGGTTATAATCTCTTCCATTTTCTGACTGTAACTTTTATCTCCAAACTTAATGTTTATTCTGGTTTAGATTTCTGATTGTTTTCTGAAATGTATTATTCATGGCCCAAGAATATTTAAAGTTTATGCACTCACCAACACACATTTGGTGAGCATTAAAATAATTTTCCTGAAGTATATAGCTTTTTTCACTTTTTATTAGTGTTGCAAATACATTGTAAACTATGCATCTAGTCTTTATGCACAATAAGCAAAGTATAAGAATGACAATCTGTAAAAGAAGCAAATGGCAGAAGAAAAATTCACTTTAAAAAAATTCTAAATTCTGCTGTTGGAGAGAGATAAGCAATCGCTATCTCTATATGATTTTGTCAAAGGAAATGTTTTCATTAGGCTCTGAGACAAGAAAAAATATATTTCTACAGCCTGGTTTCATTGGTTCAATGTCAGTAGGTGGAGTTTAGTTTTGATTTTTATTCTCCCAGATATGTATCATCTTCATATTCTTAGGACATTTTTGCTGGTTTTAAAACTTTAATTTTTTTTATTGTTGTGATAAGTATTGAATCTGTATCTATAAAGAAGTAAGCTACATTGAGGAAGCAACTTTCTTATGTTTATTATTACGAACGAAATATTTGGATTCTAAAAGCAAGTCAGAATATGCAATTAATCTATTTCTTCATTGAAGACATTCTTTAATTTGTAATTAAATTTGCTTTGAATAAAAAAAATTAAGGAATCTTAATTTTATATAGATAAATCTTCGTAGACACTTCATCATGTAAAGTAATGTGACCAAAGGCAATATTGTTCCAGGGAAACAAACAGTAGCTGTAAGAATTTCTTTTTTCCCCTTTGCTGGAATTAGTATCCATCAATTGAGAACTAACAAATGGAAATACTAATATAGGCACCATAAATATTAACCTGTGGAATTTTGATCACTTCAGGTTATCAAGTCAAACACTCTGTCCTGATAATTTTACGTTTGTTAGTAACAGCCCACAGTTAGGCATACCATGACAAATCTGATAAATTTTCATGTTTCAGAGTAAACATTGATTTGTTAAGGGGGAAAAGAAATTATTTCCCATGAAAAAATTCACTGCTAACTTTTAATTTTTCCCAACTTAGTAAATTACTTTATTTTAGAAACCTGAAATAGGTCACCACAGATATAAAGTGAGCTGATCCCCAGTTTTTCCTTATCTTAGCCTCTGAAAACAGAGACTTGAGTTTAAATCATAGCTCTAACACATAACTAAGATACTTTGGACAGCTATCCAGACCTTCTAAGTCTCAGATGGTTTCCCTTTAAAACATAGATAGTGATAGTATCTATATTATGTGGTTATTGTGAGAATGAGATGAGATGAGAAATATATGCTTAGTATTAGGCCTAGCAACAGGAACCATTTAATAAATGTTAGCAATAATTAGCATATTTATAATTATTGAAGGATGTCATACATATTGCTCTTTTTGTTAGGGAATAGCTACAAATCTAAGACAATCAGCATAATTAAAATAATATATTCAAATATAACTTGCTTGCAGGATTTTATTAATGATTTGGCTCATGGAAATTCAATTGCTTTTATTTGCATTTCCCATTTGTAGTACATAAAATTATTATTATTTTCAATCTGGAATGGTTTGATAACATGTCTTGCAATGTTAAATATTTTTAAATGTCAGCATTATTTTAATGAATAAATTTAAGACACTGAACTGAATAACAGAGATTTTTTTTTTTATTATACTTTAAGTTCTAGGGTACATGTGCACAACATGCAATTTGTTACATATATATACATGTGCCATGTTGGTGTGCTGCACCCATTAACTCGTCATTTACATTAGGTATATCTCCTAATGCTATCCCTCCCCACTCTCTCCACCCCACAACAGGCCCCAGTGTGTGATGTTCCCCTTCCTGTGTCCAAGCGTTCTCATTGTTCAATTCCCACCTATGGGTGAGAACACATGGTGCATCTATTGAGATAATCATATGGTTTTTGTTTTTGGTTCTGTTTATATGCTGAATTATGTTTATTGATTTGCATATGTTGAACCAGCCTTGCATCCCAGAGATGAAGCCCACGTGATCATGGTGGATAAGCTTTTTGATGTGCTGCTGGATTCAGTTTGCCAGAATTTTATTGAGGATTTTCGCATCGATGTACATCAGGGATATTGGTCTAAAATTCTTTTTTTGTTATGTCTCTGCCAGGCTTTAGTATCAGGATGATACTGGCCTCATAAAATGAGTTAGGGAGGATTCCCTCTTTTTCTATTG